>NW_024965463.1:36234-51774 GCF_019238085.1 Lagopus leucura
CACACGCAGCTCACACGCAGCTCACACGCAGCTCACACGCAGCTCACCTTTGGCTTTACCCAAATCCTCACAGAGCATCTGGCTGATGGTGAGGTTCTGCAGCACAGACATATCAGAGATCATGTCCTTGGACCTGCGGAGGTCATCTATGTGCACCGACTGCCACAGACCTACAGGCACAATGACAGTGATGTCATGCCCTGGGGAACGCAGCCCCCACACGGATGAAGGAAGCAGGTCAGACAAGCTGCTGGACACACTGATTCCAGGTCTTCAGCATTAGAAAGGAAGGTGAATTGGAGATGACAGACAGCCAAACCCACCTCCATGGAATCCCACGTACGATGTTCCTCCTTCCACCCGCGTAAGCTTCATAATAAAGTAAACAAAGACTGAGCATTCTCCCAAGTTCGCCTTGTTGATTTCATTAACAACAGTGTATCTGCAACAAAAGAGAAGTGCTGCTGTCAGACAGAAGTCAAGGCCACCAATCTTTCCTCCATCAGACAAGGCACCCTCCTTCCCCTGCACTCCCTGAGTCACTCTGCCTCCTTCACTCAGTCACACAGCCAAAAGCAAGAACCTGCACTTCACAGGTCATTGCCCGATGACTTAAGCCAGCCCAGTACTGGTTTATTTACACTTGGATTACGAATTATTATTCAAAATTCAATCCATGCTTTCAGTTTCCTTTTACTACAGCACAGAGGATTAGGAATTCCTGATTCTGAAATCCCCAGAAATAGCAAACAAGAGTGTGCAGCCTCCATGCAGCACAGCCAGCAGGGAACCACGAGGGACTTACTTGGCCGAGGCGACGAGCTGAGCATTTTGAGAGCCATCTTCAAAGTCTGCCTGAATAATAAGGACTTTATTTCCTGATGTAGCTTCAAGGAAATCTCTAAAGAGTGAAAGGGGATTTAAAAGAAGAGTTAAAGCAAAACATAAGAGAATGTGGACAGTCAGCTCAGATTAGCTTTGACTGCCATAGGCCAAGGGAGAAGCTAGGAAAGCTATCCTGCAGGGACAGAATACCTCCAAAACCAAATCTCATGCTTAGCACAGTAGAAGTAACTCAGTCTGCACTGAGCTCAGCACCACATGGCTTCTGGTTCCCCTTTCAGTACATTACCCCAAAGTCCTGCCACTGCACCTTCCATACAGATGACCATCTCACAGCAACGTAACAAAACAAACTCACCGGATCCCTTTCAAGAACGAGTACTCTGTGTCAAACTGCTGCAGGAAGAGGATCTGAGGCCTTTGTGCTTTACCCTGCACTTCTCTTTCCAGGCAGGCAGAGTCAGCGCTGGTGAGGAGCCTCGAGAAGGTGGTGACCTGGGAGTGCAAGACATGGGTTTGTTCTCAGCTTCGGAAGGCAGTACAGACTCACATGCCTGCACTCCCAGATGCTGCTGTCTCACTGCAGAGCCAGACTGCACCCCAAAAGTAATTTATCTGACCCACAAGCAGACAAATTGTCAGTATGGGCTGCTACACCAACCCAGGGCCAGCACTGTGTTGCTGGATGCAGTGTATTTAGAATGAATTGTAGAATGGCCTGGGTTGAAAAGGACCACAATGATCGTCTGGTTTCAATCCCCTGCTGTGTGCAGGGTCACCAACCAGCAGACCAGGCTGCCCAGAGCCACATCCAGCCTGGCCTTGAATGCCTCCACGGATGGGGCATCCACAGCCTCCTTGAGCAACCTGTCCCAGTGCCTCAGCGCCCTCTGTGTGACCAGTGTCACTTGGTGCTGCCAGTGCTGGGCAGAGGAGAAGCAGTCAAGGTTTTAAGAAATGGCTTGTCAGCCCCCATAGTGAACCTTTCCCACAAACAGCCCCAAGACAAAGCACGCTCTCTCTCCCCAATCAAGCCAGGAGACAGAAAAATTCTCCAGCCCATCTTAGCTGAAGTTCTTTAGTTCTGGCATAAGGCAGGAGCAAAGCAAAACCTAACACCCACCCCTGCACACCTCAGCAGCAGGGCTATTTAAAGTCACTGCTGCTGTATTATGGCTGTGTGTGAGCAGACACAAACCAAAAGCCTCAGCACAGGCACAGAGCATTTTGAGAGGACCCTACAGGATGCTCACCTCTGTAAAGACTGTCTGGCACTGCGACCCAGAGCTGACGTGAGCTCGGAGGAAGTCTGCAAAAGACGAGTGCTGCTGCTGCTTGAAGTACACATTGGCCAGAGAATTGGTCCCAAACAAACCCCCCGAGTTGCAGAGACGGATCACGGAGTCGGGGGTGGCACAGTTGAGCAGTGCCAGCTGTGCTTCAGCCTTGACACGTGCCATGAGCTGGCTGGGGGGACACGCTGCCTTCAGCCGCTCTGTGATCTGCAGGACCACCGAGGCGCAGGTATCAGAGTGGTAGCCCACAAACACATCTGAAGGGCTGTAATTCTGCTGGTTCACCAGGTGCTCCCTGGTGTCGACTGCAACAAAGTCACGCACCCACTTCTTCAACTCTTTCACTTTTTCTCTCTGCTCCTTGTCCAGGACCGTACTGATATCCAGGTAGTGCTTTTCCAGCCTGTTGATCAGTGGGATGGGGAAGTGCTTGTACACCACGTCCTTCTCCTCGATGACGATCAAACGGAACTTGGGGTGCACCCGGCACTTCACCCGGTGGGTGCCCAGCCCCAGGTCAACGTACTTCTGGCCAGCGAGGTACACGTAGTATTGGTTAAGGGCATCGTAGAGGCTTTCATAGAGGTTCTGCAAGTTGAGGAGCACGACCATTTGGCCGGTTTCCATGCAGACTTTCACTCGGTTGATGTTTCTGCATATCTGGGTGTACTCTTGGTCTTTGGGGAAACTGGAGCCAAAGATAATTTCCGGCTGTTGCCGGGCAGTGAAGAAAGTTTGCTGGAGGATCTGCAGCGCTGCGTAATTCTCAGTCAACACCAGCAGGTACCTGCAATCACCATCCTCACTGCTGCTGTAAATGTTCTGTTGTATCAGGTCAATTCTACTGATATCGTGAGCATTTATCTTTCCTTTTTCTGGTAACTGCGAGGTGAATATTTCCAAGGCATTGATATCATCTTTGCCACTGAAGTTACGGAGAACAACTTCAGCTATGTCTCGAGGCGTGGGCTTGCTTTTAGAGCTCTTAACCAAGGCAAAAAACATCTTTATGAGACTGTAGTAGTCACGCAGTCCAAAGAACTCCCTGTCCTGGGCCTTGCAGATGATTTCATACGCGTTTGCAAAGTGACGAAAATACTGTTCAACCTTGTGCAAAGCCCCCCGATCTGAGCAACAAATTCCCTTTGCACTTTCTATGAGCTCCTCTTTGCTGGGGTCACCACGGGAGACGAAGATGCCTCGATTCATTTTAGCAGGGTCCAAAGCCCAGTTGGAAATCCCAATGAAGCCAACCTTCTTGTGAGGAAGAGGGTCATCATCTATGCAGCCATCTTCCAAAAGCGGGTGCAAAGTCTTCAAAGGCATTTTGGGAGAGTCTTCTGCCAGCCCAATCTCATCTAAAACCACCACAGAGACATACTCCTCCAGGTTCTTCCCATCCTGGAACCGAGCACAGTGCTTGAAAGTGCCTATGATACCCTCCGGAGTAGAGAGAGGGCTGCACTGGAAAGACACCAGATGGATTTGCTTCAGGTCCTTGAACAGATCCGAGTGAGCAGCTTGGCCCTGCATCGCATCAGCCACAATGGTTTTTGCAAGGGATTTGGAGCTGCCAGGCTTCCCAACAAGAAAAAGAGGGATTTTCAGCTCAATGCAGATGACCATCATGAAGACGTTTTCCTTTAAGGCCAAGTTTCTTGCTATGGTGTCTCGGAGCTGCACACCGCTCAGGAATAAATCCTGCATCAAGCTGATTTCTTCCAAAATCTTTTTCTGAGTATCGTAAGGCTCTGGGAGGACCTTGCTGATAGCATTCCTATATGCCTCCTTCTTTTCCAAGGATGCGTGATAGCAGACCCCAACTGCTAGCACCAAGGACCAGATAACGTCGTTTCTCTCAGGGCTCTTCAGACCTCCTTTTTCTTCAAGGTACTTCTCCAACTCTTCCAACAGCAGCTCACTGCGCTTGTAAAACCACTTGAAAACTTCCATGCAGCGCTCCACATCCCGCAGGCTGACAAAGCTGCACTCGTCATCCCTCTGCCTCATGTACTGCTGGGAAACAATCAGCACTTCTGCAATTACCTTCACGTCAGCTTGGTCCACTCGGAAATGTTCGGTAACTCTCTGCACAATCTGCTGTATGTACATTTTCTCAGTTAAGTTGTTCAGCTGCCCAAAATCCCACACTAAGGGGATCATGCTGGGTGGGAGCGCATGGACCCGGTACACAAGCTGTCTCAGTGGAATAGATCCAAGCTTCTCCTTTGTCTCATCGGCTTTCACTCTGTAGCCCAACCCAGCTAATTCCAAGCGCTGAATCATCGTTGGTGTGTGCTTTCGGTAAGGGTTGCAGGCTGCTATGATCTGCAAGCCAGAGCAAGAGACCAAAGGCTTCCCTTCCACCGTGTGGTCACATAGAACTTCCTTGATGCTGCTCACAGCCTCTGTCGTGTTGGCTTCATCAAAAAATAGAACTGTGTCCAATCCATGCTGCTTCTTATTGGCTATAGCAAGGACTTCTGCTTCCTTGATCCTGGCATAAATCATTTCTGCAGTTGTACCTCCGTGGACTTTCACAAGCTTCATGTTCTCTACCTCTACAAAGCTCCTCCGTAACTTGCACAGGAAATTTACCAGCCTGGTTTTCCCACAGCCTGTTTCTCCCATGATAACAACTGGGATGTTGCACCTGAACCGCATCTCAATAGCCAACATCTTCAGCACGTTGTCTGTTGTGAGTTCATAGGTCTCATCAGGGTCTGTTATGTACGAGATTCCCAAAACCATGCACAGCCTGTCTAGTTTCTCAAGACGGGACAAGCTATCGAAAGAAATATCAAAGGGAACTCTCTGGAGTAACAAGCCATTGTACAGCTGTGAAGACATGATGTTCCTCTTGATAATACTGCCGTTCAAAGGATTAATGGCATCAACACCACGAGCCCCATTGGGCTGGAAGTGGAAGCCAATGAACGTCATGGACACACGGTCTCCATTGAAAAACAAATAGGGGTGGTGCTCAGACTCCCACTTCTTCCGAACGCGGAAAGGAAGAAGATCATCTTCAGAAACATCCCCCAGGTTGAAGGACTGCCTTCCTGAACTCTGATCAGAAATGTGTAGGGAGGGCGTTGCAAAATCCCTTGCCATTAAAATCATGAAGGTAACAACAAAGTTTTTGAAGCCTTGCAGAGTGTCCTGGATAAATTCAGGGTTGCAAAAGACAGAAGCTTCACAATCTCTCAATTGAACATTGAGAAACGATGCAAAGTTTCGGAGTTCTGACCAGGAGGGATCCACGACCCCACAGTGCAGGAGGAAAACCTGCAGGCATTCTGCTGGGCTCCCTTCCACAGAGTGTTCTGTATACCAGAACGTGTCCAGATTGCACCCGTTGTCAAATCTTTTCAGATACTGGAAAGGTCTCTGGAAAGCCTCACTATGAAATTCCTCCTCGTCCATTCCTGGGTCTGAAGCATCCCTGGGCTGCCTCCCAAGCGTCTCCATTTCTAGTACCTCCTTGGGAGACTTGCATGTTACTTTAGGGAACGCATCAAGGAAATTATACTTCTGGCTCACTGATACCTGGAGTAGAGGAAAGCAAAATATTTCATCACAAACCCATTGCCCTTGTCTTCATCTGTTTTAATCTCTTCTTACAGTAACCTCACCTAAGATCACAGACGTAACAGAACAGCAACTACTCTGCATAACCATAATGTTCCCCTCCCAGTGTTTTTGGTGATCCCATTCCCTCTAGTCTCCTTCCTGTAACATCAGTCCTTTGTTAACCTCAATCCCTTCTCAGAGCTACCTCAAGGAAAAAGAAAATTAAACCACAGAAACTTGTTATTCATCCATTTCCTCTTGTAAGAACATTCTTATATTTGAGTATAAGTATTCTTAGTACTTTCAAACATGCAAAGCTACACAAAGATTGGATTTTGTGCTTTTATCTTACCTATAAATGTTACAGCAGGACCAGTGATGCTCAAGCTAACAGACCTTCAAAAATGAATAATCCAAGGAAACCACAACAGCTCTGCTGTGTTTTAATATCGTTTCATGCCATCCCACTTTGTAACGGAGATGTGCAACACCCCCGAGACAAACAGGGAACCTCTGAGCTGTATTTACCATTACAGCCTCCACAGCTCGTGTCCAGTTACATACCAACATCAGTGCCAAATGACTGAGAAATTCAGAGATAAGCACTGCTGTACAGACGTGCCTTACCGTTTGCTGTGGCACAGGTGACACCTCAAGGATTTCAATGATGTACAAATGGCACTTCTGTCGCAGCCACATATTTCCTTTAGCATCTGTCAGATACTGCAAAACCAACAGCTTGAACAGAAACTCTGGAACTCCACTTTGTACCTGTCATTAGAATAAATGCAAAGACATCTCCTGTTATTTACTCATCACAACTTCATAGAATCACAGAATAGCTGACGTTGGAAGGGACCTCTGAAGAAGGGCCCCCCAACCCCACTGCTCAGAGCAGGCTGTCCGACATCACATCTAGTCAGGTTTTGAATGTCTCCAAGGATGGAGATCCTACAGCTTCTCTGAGCAACCTGTTTCAGTGTTCACAGCCACCTCAACGCTCAGAAGAGCCCTTTGCTAACTTACACAATCAGTCATCATAAAACATGGCCTAGTTAAATAACTTACTAAGAAACAAAAGCTTCTGCAAGGAAGAGGCATGGGTAAGAGATGTGAACTTACTGAAGAGGTGATGTCAAAATGGAATATCATGGGCTTTGTGGGCTGTTGGCTCTCCAGAAAAGGCAGAAGAGATTGTAGCACTTTATCTTCATCTACTGCTGGCTCTATTAGCCTGATGGTTTTTAGAAGCTCTGTACAGTCAGGCTGCTGTGCTTCCAGTCTCTCATGTAGTCTCTTTACATAGAGGGATTTCCCTGTTATCATAAAAACACCGCAAGAATTAAATCAGTATCAGCTATATAGCACTACAGACATCATAGAATGAAGTGAATCAAACGCTTAGATATAGATATTCTTTGAGATCTCTGAAGCTTTCTAAAGTATATTCCAGAAAAAGAAAGTCTAAATCTTGTCAGAGCAGTAGTCACAGCCTGGAATCAAAGCCAGTTAATTTGCGTTAATAATTCATGTCAGTAGAAAGAGAGAAGTGTCAGATCAGCAAGAGAAACCATCTCTAGAGATGCCTATCACCTCACTACTGCCTGAAGTCTGAATCATTCTTCCTGACCAGATACTTAGGACAGAAAAGCAGGCAAAATGAACCCCATCCTTGTTTTCAATACTGTGTTTTACACGAGAGCTCTTACCCACACCAGCTCTTTTGGAGGACACGATCCCAACATACGAGCTGCCCTTGAACACGCAAGCGGCTGAGTTCGAAGGCTGAACAACTCTGTAGTGATGCTGCAGGTATTGCTGGATTTCAGTGAGGGGCCTCTGGGGTATCATGTGCACTTTGTACTGGCTGAAGACAGAAGGGATGTAGCAGTGCTCCCTCTCGCAGTTGCACAGGATGATGAGGCGATAGGTGCTGTTGTAGCCCTGCAGATGCTGGAACAGCTCCTCTGCTCTGCAGCTGACATCGTAGCTCAGCTCGTCTGCAAACAGCATGGTGTAAATTTTCTCTCCTTCGCTGCCAGGGATGAGGCATCTCCTGAGGAAGAGCCCCACTTGCTCAGCAGTGGTCTGAGGAGTGCACAGGAGAACTTCATCGAAAGTGGGGAGGGGCTGGTTGGGGCTGTTCATGTAAACGGCCAGAGCAGAAGTGAGCACCTCCGAGCGAGGGCACGTGATGAGGTTGGGCTGACCAACGTGCAGAAGATCCTGTGGGAAGTCCCTGGTGACACACTCCCTCTCCCCGCTGGCCAGGCTCTTCAGCCACGCACCAAGCGTGTCCACATCCAGGCACTTCGGAAGGAAGGCGCCCATGTTGCTCATGTAGCACTCCCAGATGTGCTCCAAGCAGGTGGGCAGATCCCTCTCCTCATCCAGCAGTGCAGGCAAGTCAGAAAGAGCCTTCGTTGAGCTGGGAGGCTCGTGGCTCTCAGAGGCTCTAAGGACATCCTCTGCGGTGCAGTTACTTTTTAGGAACGAAAGCATCATCAGCGCTTTCTGGCTGGGCTGCCCCTGCCCCAGCTCTGTGCACAAATAAACCAGCTGCTCAGCTGTGTAGAAGTTCAAGTAGAAATGCTGGAATCGCTTCTTGGACATGAAGCTTTGCCAGCTCTCCAGAAAGCTCTCCATCGTCTTGCAGAGGCGAGGGAGCACATCTGCCAGCTCTCCTTGCCCTTCCAGCCCCGGGATCAGCCTCAAAGTGAAGTCTATAAGAACACACCACTCGCTTTTTGGGGAACAGTGTACCTGAGCAAGCCAGGAGCGGAAGAGCATGTTCCCAGCTGAGTAAAGGTCTATAAAGGCCTGTGCAAGCCTTTGGACATTGGAAAAGGTCTGTGTGAGGACAAAAAAAAACACAACTGATTTTACCAAGTCTCAGCCAGCAAAACCACCCAAGAAACTTCCAATTACAAAGGCTCTGTGCCAGGTATGTCAGGCCCTGTACAAAAGGCTCCCTGGAAGAGGTTTAACCTCAGGAAGCCTGTAAGGAATCCTTTGGTTTTTACACAAGTACAGCAACCCCCTCAGCCAGGAACATTCCCAGCACAGACGGAAGATGAGGATGCTCATCTTCTATTCCATTTCCAGTTTATTTCCCCTCCAACAGGGAACCAAAAAAAGATAGCAGTATCTGTCTGCTACTGCCCAGCCCCAGAACTCAGCTGTAAATCACAGTCCTAAAAGCTGATGTTCAAGCAAAATGCAACCTCAGCTTCAACACCAATAAGCCATTGGGTTTAAAATCTGACCTCAGAGAACTTCTCCACCTCCAGGCCTTGCTCTCCCTTTGCTGACATGAGCATCAGTTTGTTCTGCAGTTCACGAAGCTCTGCCAGAGAGTACTTCCACGACAGTTTGTGATCATCAGAGCTCTCCAGAAGGGTGAGGTGCAGGACGTTGTCCAAACAAACCTAACAGATAGTAAATCAGTGCTGACGTGCAATGAGGTTCCATGGCTGAGGCAGCAAGAAGAGCACTTGAGAGACACCGGTCCCCCAAAAGAAACCATGTAAAGTAGCAGTGAAGTTACAGCCCATTTCTGACAGTCACTGACATGCCAGCAGAGCTGCCTGTGGGTGACATTGATCAGAAAACAGCAGTCTGGCACAGCAGCAGCTCAAGCAGAGAGAAGCAGCCTCACCTTCCGGCCATCAGCTGGTGCTTCAAGAATGTACAGTCCTCTGCTGTTGATGGTGGCTGCCAGGGACAGTGATGACAGCTCCACAGACCCATGGCTCTCCTTCACTGTTTTCAGCCACTCCAAGTGCTGAGCTGATGCACGCTGTGGGGAGAGAAGATGTGGCATTGCCCTTATCACTCTGACTTGGCATTTCTATCCAGGCCACTATCTGTGTTCAGGAAAAACAGCTTGGGCTGGCTTCAGAGAGCTTCAGGATGGGGAAGGAGAAAAGGGCCACAGCCCAACCCTGCAGCACAGCTGCTCTTCACCAACACTGGGCTGCAGAACAGAGCCTGCAGCACTTCAGAGCCTCTAACCGTAGAACTGCCCTGCTGCAAAGAATAAAATGGAGTTCCCACTCATTTGCCTTCCCTCTTCTGCACCATCAAACTCTTTCAAAGAGCAAAACTACACCATGTCATGCTTAAAAGCCTCGGCAGTACTCTGAAGAAACCTGTGCTATACGAGCAATAATTGCTGCAGTGAATTTTTGTGCTACGTGAACGTAAGATATTTCCTTTCCTATAACAAGAGCTGCTGCAGTCAGCCTTTGAGCCACAGCAGAACTCACCAGTTTTTTGGGAAGATTCTCATCTGTGTCCAGGGCTCGCCACAGCTTTCGTAAGCAGCGCATGAAGTCAGTAAACCCCGACTCCTGACTCAGCTCGTAGAGCAGGGAAGAATAGCCGTGCACAGTGTCATGGAAACATGCCACACGATCCACATCCATGTCATTCTCCCCAGCAGAAATAGAGGCCAAATCCACAAAGACCTTCAGCTCGTTTATATCTTCAATGAGATAAACACGTGAATAAGGAATGAATCAAGTGGATTTACTGCAGTTTCCTGACACGCTTTTGTAGAAGATGCAGAAAGAACCTTTGAATAAAATCTCCAGTGCAGCTTTCCTCCACCCATACCGTCACCCATTTCATTAGGATTTCACCTGAATTAACAGCATCCTTGGCTTCTGGTTTCTATCTGCATTACCATGAATAGCACAGGCTCACAGCCAGGACTGAAGGGGTGTGTGTCTGTGTCAGAGTAAGACAACTGACCCGACAGACACAGAATTCAGACTGCTGCCACCCTGTTACACGGATAACCTCTGTTCTCTTAAGCAACCAACAGTGGCAGGAGTTACAGTGCTCAGACCAAGCCCTGCTCTGTATCATGGTAGCCACTGTGTACAGCACAAGACTACAATGTCATGTTTACAGGGGCTACGTCACATCATGTTCCATGCTGAAACTCGTGAGGGATGCTGGTAACTGTAATAACAGAAGCTGTGAAAGCATAAAACAGATGGGTCAGGGACACGGCATTCCTCCTGCCCCCCACACAAACTAGCATCCCTTCTGGTACCATCTGCCTAATTTCAGGGTGAGCAGCACACACCTTTCAGTGCTTCTCTGACCCAGCAGACAAACTCCTTCTGCTGGGCCAGCTCCCTCAGGCATTCCCGACGGTTCACAGTGATCCCCTGCAGAAGTTCCTTGGCACGTATAAGCTCAGAGCTGATGAAGTCCAGTTTTTGTGTCTTGCGCGATTCAAGCTCTTCTGTCTATGAAGCAAGCAGTAGAAACAAGCATTCATTCTGGGAATGGGAAATACAGCCTGTTTTCCAAGGGAAAGGGAAGCCCTCTGCAGACATACCCCAAACAACATCAGATGATGACATCTTCTCTCTTTTAAGAAAGATTACACACAAGCACTTCATTTGAACACTACAGTTATCCCAAATAAGTATTCTAGGGCACAGACTGGCCTGACAGATCACACAGAACCAAGAAGGTTCAGCTCTACTGAAACCTCCAGCCAACACCCTGACAGCAGAGAGCTGAAAGAACAAATACTTACCATGTACAGCAAGTTTTCCAGGACACTGAAGTCACCAGAAAGGTTCAAACTCTCCTTGACATTATCAATAATCTTGGCAGCATCAAAAGTTAAATGCATTTCGTGATACTGCTGGATCTGCTGGAAACGCCGATCAACCCAACGCTTCCCTTCCTCGGGCTGAAGTTCACAGATGATGTTCAGCTCTGCTTTGATATCTTCAGGATGATCGGTGAAATCCCGAAAAATTCTATCAACTTCAGACAGAGTGAGACTTCCAGACCTGAGATCCTCATACAACCTCTTGTAACTTGTAAAGCAAGGGGAGATTAGTTCATCAAGAACATCATCGAGCTCCATTACAGGAACAGCTTCCTCCTCATCTGAACTATCATAATCCTCTCTTGCTTCCATGGCAGCTTCCTCCCAGAACTGCTGGAAGATCAGGCTGTCTTTAAAAGTGTGCATTTTCTGGGCACATTCTTTCAGCTCTTGGCTCAGCCTGAAGTAGGTCTGTATGGGTCTCTTTCCCACATTCACAACTCTATTCAGTTTTTCTGAGTGAAGATCTTCTGAGTGTTGACGATCCACTTCACCAACATACACTTTAAAATAGAGACAGGTCAGAGGTCAGATGCCTCACCCATACGAGCCTTAATTCACCTAATCTGTGCTGCAAGAAGCAATGCACGTAGGGTCAGCAGACCCCTACAAACACTGTTTGACACACAAGTGCTCACCCACAGCCCCAGATGCTCCAGGTTTATTTTCCCCATCCCTCCCCATTCTTCCTATAGTTTTAGAATAAAACCTGCTTTAAAAGTTCAGTAGTTTTCAACAAAAATTGCATTTTCTGGTGTTGCCACCACTTGAAGATTGCTTCCCCAAAGCACTACCTGTCACAGATGCCTGCACCCTCCTACACATGTTCAGAAAGGTTCCTATTGCTTTCTTCTCTTCCATGATGTGTGTTACTTCTTCTCGTCTCCTCCGCAGCACTTCTTTCAGTTGTCTCAGCAGTTCTTTTTGCCCATCTAACAGCTGCTTGTGCTCTGAAAGAAAACCCATCTGCGGTCACTAGGATGGTACTTCCCCCTGTGCACCTGTAGCTCAGGGTTGGATCAGCACAGCCACCAACACTGCAATGCAGGCAGGACAAGCTGTGAGCTCTACACAAAGAATACAGAGAATGGCAGCACTAATAAATGCTGAAGCACCTAATTAGCGTAACTAATCACTGAAGTAATCTTAACAGAATGCACCATCAGTCACTGCAACCATGCAGCAAACCCACAAGGCCACCCTGAGCAGCACACTTACTCAGCTCCCAGACAAAGATAAACTGATTCTCATGCTGAAAAATCTCTTCCAGATGTTTGATGAGGATGCTCCCTTCCTGGAGATCATTGGTGATGCTCATGAACACAGAGTCTGCTTTGGCCATTACAATTCTTGCTTCGTTTGTAAGCTGCTCTTGGAGCTTTGTGTTTGTTCCTGTTCAAGAAACAACATGTGGAAAACCTAGATCAGTCCTGCTTCACTAAATTATAGCTTCTGCCTAATTTTTATGTCATAAAACAGAGTATTTCAATTTCCCATTTGAATCCCCATCCAAAAGCGTACGAACTCAACACAGCATCCTCTGATCCTCCACATTTACCTCAACAGAAACTGCCAGGACCTCAGGACAGCACTTCAGATACCTTCCCACAGAGATCCCGTACCCCAAACTCATGGAACACATTTCAACCCACTCACATGACAAAGACCTGCATTTTTAGGTAGCAGTAACCTATCAGAACACACAGACATACCATTAAAGCTGAAGATATATCTGACGTCAGGCCATGTAAGCAAGTGGTGCAAAATCTCATCAAAATCATCCTGAGAACTCTGAATCTTTCTGGGCCACGACTTCACAATGATAGTTGACACCAGCTGGCTGAACTGGTGCATGTTGTCCATGTTGTAGGAAGATATCATATCCAGGAGATTGCTCTGGGTCTGCACAAAGCACACACACCAGAAAGAAGGAACGCATCAGCATTTTGGGTTGTGCCAGGTCTGTCTCAGGAGCAGGCACTGATTTCAACAGTGCTGAGGCGCTTTCTAAAGCAGCCACATGACATGAGTGATGCAAGCAGCCGCGACGTGATGAGCACTGCAGACATTTCTCATGGACTTTGTGTAAGTGGATCCCGATTTCTTGGCCATACTCTGGTCAGTTTGAACTAAAACAGCCCACAGCAACTCAAGCCATCAGGAAAAGGTAGCTAACACTTCTTCCATCGCAACATGCATCCCTATAGAGGATTTCTTTGAAAAAAGAAAGGCTTTTCCTGCCCTGAGGGAAAACAATACCTGACAAGCTGCAGTAACAGCCTCTATGGCACAGTTTTCAAAGCAGCAGCCAATGGAACGGTCGAGATCTTGAAGTCGGTTGTGCAGACAGCAGTAAGCTAAGATTTGGTTAACTGGATCCTCCTGCAGGGTAAACAAGAGATTACTCATCAAATTCCCAACGTTTTTTTTTTTCTCTTTCTGTAAGAGTGCTATTAAGACAACAACAGGAACTAAGCCAAACTTGTGAGCTTCCTAGTGGAATCAAGCATTGGCCGTGTATCGCTTACCAGGGACTGGAAAAGATCAAGCATAAATGCTGGAAAAATCTCCTAGTTTCCCTCTGAAGCAGGCAGTAAGTCTCTCCTATCTGAGTTTCCATCAGGAATTACTTTTTTCTGATGGAAAAAAAAATCTTTACAGCCAAGGCAGAAAGCAGATGAGGAGATTTAATGGCTCAATTTCAAAGGGACCCACACAGTGCGTGCAGCTGAGAGCCCCACAGCAGCACCTACATAACGGGTGCTTCTGCAAATCCTCGAGTGGTAATTTACACTTCCTTAAAACTAACGGGGTGGTAACTGCTCAAAGTGCACGAATTCCTTTAAAATAACAGGATATCTATCAGTCAACGCCAAAAATGGCAGGACAGCAGCCGGGCTGTCAGCACCCTGCAGTCCGACACCAGGAACACAGCACACTATGCTGTAGTTCACGTTTCATGGCCAGTTTTTCAGCCTCCAGAACACGGCTTGTAGCAACAGTGCCCATTTGCATGACAAAAGCCAGTGTTCTCATGTGCCCATTCAGGCTCTAGAACTTATTCCGCAGGCACAGGAGAAAACCATCCATCCCACGGCTCCCAGTACCTCCTGAATCCTTCTCTCCAAATCCTCCAGCAGAGTGCTCCTCCATCTCTCAGTGAACTGCTCATCTGGAAAGCTGATCTTCACAAACTCATCCCAGGCCTGCAGGTAAGAAGCAAGCAAGCCCAGAACACTAAATGCTACTGCTCAAATCAGGAGAATATCACTACGCTGAGGAGTCCACACTCCTCAAACAGCCTGCAGCCCTTTCAGATGTTTCCATTCCAAGGAAAAAAAAATCCCTTCTGGAGCTGCAGAACGTGATCTTTGAGCCCAAACAGCCCTAACGTGCCCCTGTTATGAAAGGAGATGTGGATAAACAGCTCCCACCTTGATACTGGCACCTGCCCCAGGCTGAGGCTGTAAGGAGCTGCTCTGTGCTGGAGGACCCTATGAGCCCAGTGAGCAAATTACATGTCCAGGAAACACCAGCAAGGGGCAGATCATCATCCCAGCACTGCCCCTTAGAGCAGCAGAGAAAAAGCCCAAAATGAGCCTCAAAGCACCCAACACAGCCCTCTGCTGTGCTGTTCTAAAACTGCTGAGTTGAAAAGCATCTCAGCTTGTGATACGCCTCAGCTTGTCGCATCGCCTCTTTCTGCCTCACTCCCTCCCCAGCCACAGCAGCAATGCTCCTCATTGCACTCAGACTATACAGTCAAGCGACAATAAAATATTTTCATTCTGATTAATGGAAGCTGACAAACCTCAGGTTCAGTATTAAAAGTGAACGCCACATGGCGGTAGTGTTCCTTCAGCAACTTCTGGCTTAGAGCATTTTTGAACCACGCTCGAGCGTGTGTTAGGGTTGCACTGAGCACCTCCTCCAATGGATTTTCCAGTGCTGTTTCATCGCTCAGAACCTGCTGCACACAAGTGAAGAAAAAAAGGAAGATCAGTTCAAGCGGGACAGCAACTGATTTCAAATAAATATTTCTAAAAGAGAAGGCCTACGTGCATCAGACAGCCATGTGAGGTGGGTGCAACCCCCCAGCAACTGAGCAAAAGCAAGAGAGGCTGGAAATGCAAAGATTACAAACAGGCAACTTATCAACTTCCATTCCAGGGAACAAATATAAAGAGGAGA
>NW_024965463.1:51874-128645 GCF_019238085.1 Lagopus leucura
CCCCCCCCCCCCCCCCCCCCCCCAGAAGAGCCAGTGGACAGACAGACAGAAAGGAACCCATGACAGCAAGCCTAAGCACTTGATCTTATTTTCTATAACTATATATTAAAACTATAACTATAATATTCTATAATATTAAAAAACATTGAAGTGATTTCACAGCTATTTGGGCATACCAACCACATTACTGTGTTAATTTGGAGGACCAAGGTTACCAAAATGAGAACAGATACAACCCCAAACCAGTTGGTTATACCATTGCTGTCACATTTCCAGATACCCCACTCTTGACAAGCTGTGAATGACTGCCTGGTACTCACTTCTGTGGGCTGAAGTTTGGCAACTTTTGCCACCAACATAGCAGAAGTGGCAGGAACCTTGAAATCCAGCACCCTCTTCATGCACCTGCAGACACTCTCGTGCAGCTTGAAGCAGAAGGTCAGGCAGAGCAACCATGAGCGAGCCTGCAGAGCTCTGGAGGACAGGAATAAATGAGAATTTATCTGCTGTTCAGAAGGAAAAAGAAAAAACAAATCTAACGATGCATCAATTAGCAACCCTTCCCTCAGATAGAATTAAGAAAAAGCTTCAGTTTGATGGGTGTAGAAACGCAGGACCCTTCTATCCATAGATTTCAATGCATGCACCTGAGCTAATCAAGCATAATCCCATGCAATCCCATAATACACATGGAAACAGGATGAAGATTGCTCTCCCGACAGAGAAGTACTTCTGTTACCTGGCACGTTCGCCATCCAAGATGCACAGCAGCATCTTCAGAAGCTTCACAATTACCTAAGAATGAAGAGAGAGAAATATTATACCACAGAAGGGCCTCTATGGTCTGGCTTCTCATTAACTGAGGAGGACGTAGTGAAAGAGGAAGCTTTCCAACGCCCTCATACAAATGAAACTGCTAAAATTGTGTTCCTGGATGTTAGATTCAACTTATAGGAGACAATTAATTCTCTGAACAGCCACACTTCTTACAATCTAGAGCCTTTAAGCTCATTGCTATCAAATGCAATAAGGAACCCCTCTTGTCTTCACACAAACATGTTTTCACAACAGGCAGGAGAACATCTCACATCAGCAGAACCTTGGGCAGCCCCAAGGACCACGCAGAAAACCAGCTTCAGGCAGCACAGAGGGATCCCAGCATGAGAGCATTTGCCACCAGTAACTAAGAGCAAACCCAGGTAAGCAGGTGCATCTCTCCTCTATTCCAGTGAGGCTTTTTGCTCATGCACACCCTCCCACTTTGCTTCACAGCAAATTGTCTTTAGCTAAGTTTTAAGCTCGCTGTGCTCCGATTCATTACCAACCACATTTCCTCCCCTCTACTCCTTGCCAGATGAAGCAACAAAGAGACAAACCTCAGACTTCCTGCACGAAGGGTCAGCATTCTGCAGTCTGTAAGAAACACCCTGAAGGGAAATCAGTATATCAACAGAGAACTCTTCAACAAATTCAGCAAGGTTCTCCGCGGGCAGCACACACATCCACGATTTGACCAGAGTCACATCCAATTCCATCAGGTATTTCTTCTCTTTCATGAGTTCCAGCAGGATCCCCCTGGATGGAAAGCAAAACAAAGTCTTTGTGTTCTCACAGTACAAAAGGCTGAAGGCTCATGGAGCCCAGAGAGCTCTCATCCTGACTCAAGCACTTCTCTCATTTGCAGCTGAAGATCAGTGAGAGACCCCAGGACCCAACCATTGAGCAACAGAGACGTTCAATAGAAATAAATTCCACGTGTTGCTCAACTCCTGCACCACGCACATCAAACTGCTGTAACTCACAGCAGGCAGAACCAATCCCACAAGATGCTCTGCAGCCTGCAGAATTAAGGGCTGGCTTATGGCTGAAAGATAACACAATGCACAGCTTCACTGCACACCATAGGCTTTGAGCAACCAATAGAAACCGTGTCTGTGTGTCCCAAATACCCACCATCAGCATGCTGCATCTCTTATTCTTTTTTAAATACAAGAGAAAGATAAAGAGATGAAGTAAAGCAGCCATCACCAACTGCAAGGTCAAGGCATTGTGTAAAACCAGTAGGTCTGGAGAACTCACACATCATGATTCTTCCTTGCTTCAACAAATGGAAGTCCTCCCAGCCCAGCCCAGCCATCTTCATCCATTACACAGCAGTCGTGTTGTGTAGGATCAGTACACAAGTGCAGAAGAGGAAGAATCCACACCCACTGGCCTACTTTGCCATCAATGCATCTCTGACACAAGTTCATCAGTTGAAGTTTCAACCTGAAAATACTGAAGCAAACAAAACAGTAGCAGAACAGCTTCTCACAGGAAGAAAAAACGCCTTTGTGAAGAAACAAAAGGAAAATAAAGAAAAAAGGCTACACCTCAACCTCACTATGGACCTTCAAATAACTTCTCGTAATTATTTTAGTTAAATCCTATTTTTCTTGAAGAGTATAAAGAGTTCAAGACTCATAACTGTAATTTCACCCTGCCCCAGCACAAACCCTACAGATAAGGGGTTAAGAAGTGCCAATGGCTCACCTACAAATCCCACATGAGCCCCCACAACTCAGTGAGGGATTGAGTGACAGAGATGCAGAGCCATAAAGATGAACACGCATTTTAGTGACAATTTCCAACCTCCTCAGGTTCAGGTTGGGCTGAAGCAGTGCCTCCAAAAGGAAGTTTGGTAGCTGCAGCTGTGCAAGCAAAGAACTACAGATTCAAGAGTGCCAGATAAGCAGTTAGAGAAGAGTCCAAGTCAGCCTTAAGAAAGAACTGACACAAACCATGTGCATGATGCACATCAGAGGAAACAAGAGCAATCCAGATATGGCATTTAAAGGCGTAAGCACGTGAGGATACTGATCAGAGTTTGTAAGGATAAACAGCAAAGAGATAAGGAACTGCTTGACAGAAAGTGATAACAAGATTCTAAATATAAAGAAAAAAACAACAGCTTGGATCCAGCAGGCTTCTGGAGAGGCAGTTGCAGAGAGGGAGGTCTTGTTTGGACAGAAGGAAAACATTTTTCACATCAGGAAATGGCACAGGAGTTGTGCCATCTTCATCCCTGGAGGTTTCCATATCCTGACTGCAACCCTGCCTGGATGTTAGCTGTATTTCTGAGTAGGAAGGTAGAACAGAAACATCCAGAAATCCCTTCAAATCTGGATTTTTCCGTGATTCTATGAAACTGAAGAGCTGGATCCCTTTCTGTTTTTATCACAGGGTGCTGCACTTGTTACCTATCGCACTGTAACAAAATAAGTCCTGTTAGTCACTGGACCAGCAACATACATACCTTACAACACCCACAAAGACCTCTATGGTCTGATGAAATTCATCCACTACGGCTTTATGCGACTTCCTCTCCAAGCACAAGAGGCCACACAGGCCAGCCAGATCCTCTTGGGATGCTGGCAGTTGGAACGAGTCGACCACAGTGAGCAGGGTGAGCCCCAGAGCTAGCTTACTTCTCACAATCACACTCTTCTGTGATTCTTCTGCACCCTCTGGAAGAAGGAAAGGGCGGGCTATTTTCCTGATATACTGCAGCATCAAATCATTCACCTAAGAGAAAGGAGGGAAGAAACAAACCAAGCAGAGCATTAGCCCCCCGAAAGTCAGTCTTGTTCTCTTGGAGCTATTTCCTTCTGTCACAGCTAGGATCCTTGATACTCCCTACACAACACAACCATGCTGACACCAGGACATAAGCAGCCGTAGCACAGACCATCATCACAGAACATCAAGGCAGCACTTGGTGCCTGTTCTATGCCCACCTCTGTGCTCCCAGGTCCCACTGTTCGATTACTGTGCGCCCTCCCACACCCAACAGAGCAGAGCTGGAGAGAGCCAAGGAAACAGAGCAGGGCTCCAAAGCAACGAGTGAACCAACAGTCTTACACCAAGGCTGCCCTTCCGTGCCCCAGCCTTAACGAGTGAGTAGGTTTGTTACCCAGTGGACTCAGACTTGGCTGTGGCAGTGAGAAGAGAAGGTTGTCCTCACCTACAGCCCACAAAAGCTACTCTGAAAGCACATCCAGAAGGTTTCATAATACTGCGATGCTGGGTGATGCACCACGCTACCAAAAATCAGCCTTTTGAAAGCAGGCAGGCATGAAATCTGTGTTATCAGCTGAGCGTGGGCAGCCAGGGAGAGCTGCTAGGCCAGCGTGCCATCTTGTGGCCTCTCCCCAGTAGCCAGCAGGAAAGAAGCTGCAGAAAGGACTACAGAAATCCTGTCTGATGGTTCTCCTAAGAGAATAGCTCTTAGGACAGGCAGAAGAAATTAACATCGAGAGGCAAAACCCACGTCATCTCTCTGCTTTTAGCAGTGTGAGATATATCCAGAACTGCAATTAATTGCAAAAGCTTAATGGAAAGTTCCCAAGGTGAACAGTGGCAGTCAGCAGGAAAGGATCCGTGGTGGTCATCATGCGAACCTTCCGACTGGAAAAGCAAAAATGAATCCAAACTCAAGAACAAAACCGAAGCTCTGCCACCAAATTGCCTTTTAGTATCCGTTAAAACAAATCACCTGCTGTGGTCCGAAGTCCAGCTCACTCCATTTCATATATATTCCGTCAAACACACACGGGTCCTTTGTAACAACATAAAATTGCTTTAGCTGGCAAAGGAAGTTCTTCATGTTGATGGAGCTCCAGGTTCCAAGAATGCTGAAGATATTTTCTAACATGATTTCTGCAGCTATTTTCTTCCCTTTCACAACATCTTTGTTCTTATTTTGAACAACATTCCACAAGCTTTTCATTATAGAAGGCTGTTTACACACAATGTCATCATACTGGTGCCATTCTGGAATAAACGAGAGACAAAAACACAGGAAAACAATTTGAGAGAAACATCATTTGCTCGTGCCTTGGTTTCTGTCAGCTGTTTGCAGGAGTACCAGCAGACCCATTAAATGCCCAGCTCCAGACACTGCTATTCCCCTTGGTGCTAGCAGAAGACCACAGAGCAGCACAACATGCAGATGCAGATAAGAAAAGCTCACCTCCGTTGTTGACCAACTCGCGGTCCACATATAAGCATCGATTCACAATATCTACCATTGGTTTCCTGTAAATAACTTCAAATTCTCCTTCACCACAAGAAATCCAGTATTTGTAAGGAATGCGCTCATTCACTTTTTTCATTGGGAGAATTGTATAGCCTTCAATGAGGTACCCGTGTTCGTTCAGAAGCCTAAACAGCACAGATACACAGCAGAGGTCAGGTGAAACATCAGCTGGCCCACATACCTCCCCCTCCACACATCACTCAGTTTTTAACAGGAATAGCAGTCATTTTTCCTCCCTGAAAAATTTTGCAGTACTTCAGTACGAAATTATTTTGCAGCAAAACCCACCCAGCCATGGACTGATAACCACAGCCTGTGTGTTAAAGCACCACGCTGCTTCCTGCCCTCCAGAGCCAAAGCACTCCCGTGTCCTCGTGACTCCGAGGGTACTTACCTGACACAGCTCATCTCACAAACTTTCTCCCACTTTCCACTGCCAGAAAAGCCTCCGGACATGACACACACTTTATCGTTGTCAGGATTTAGCTTGAAGTCTTTGGACAATATTGCATGGAAATACACCGTAACACCCACCCTGCAGTTCACAGAAGAGCAATAAAGGAAAGAACACAGAAATGATTTTCTCTTAATAGTGCGAGTCATGGTAAATGATAAAACAGCTCTGAGCTGCCAGTTTAATGGAGGCAAGACTCAGGGCTCAGTCAGCAGCTCACTAAAACTGAGGCTATGCAGCAGACCTAATGCAAAGCCCAGCGCAGAAAGGAAGAAGGGGCTCCTAAGGGAAGCACAAAATGCTCTGTTCACACCAAGCTGGGCTGCTGCATTGGTGAGACCACAGAAATATCTCGCTCAGACTCCCCTGGCAGGACTTTCATCACAAGCAATAGCTGGTGTCAGTTTTAAGATCAATTCTGTGTCCACAGAACCGCGATACACACGGAGCAAACCTTAGGACATCAATTCCTCCCCTGGCTTACCTCAAAGCACCCCTATAAGTGGGGAATGCTGGGGAGCAGCAGTGGTATCCTCACCTTTGTTTCTCCTTATCCACAGGTTTCTGGTTATTCTGTTGATGGTTTTCTTTGTTCTTGTCTGTTACAGAGGGAGCACTGTTCTTTCTAGCAACCTGAGGTCCGTTGTGTGAGGTCTGATTCGTCTTCTTCGTCTTCTCAGATGTTTCCTGAGCTCTCTCATTTGAGGTCTTTTTCTCCATTGTGTCTTTCTCCTGCATTAGAAGGACAAAACATCAAATGAAACAGAAAACCTTGCAAGTAGGTCTGCAGAAGCACACAGCATCTCTTCAGAGAGCAAGAGATACCCAGAAATCACAGCATGCCAGCTAGCTCTGCACTTCTGAAAACATTAATCCCTCACTGAGACAAAGGAGAACCTGCTGCTGCTTGGGGAAAACAGTGCACCAGTGGCAGAAAGAATTCAATCTGCAAGCATTTGCAGAAAGTCAGGGGGGTAAATCACAAATCTCCAGAGGATGGAGCATAAAGAAAATAAAAGACAACCAACAGCAGTTCACAGCTTATATGTCCTTTCCACCATTGGAGCACAGATGCATAAAAAGCATGAAGATGCCCAAGCCAATGGAGGTACTGGAGAACACAGCCAGAGTAACTGAGCAACCACTCAAAGAACTGCTGGAACTGACACACAGAAAAGCAAAGACTCGAGAGGAATTTTATTGTGTTCCCTGCTTTCTCCCCGTATTCCCAGCCTTACCATCTTCAGCTTTACTGACAGCACGAGAGAATCACAGTGGAAAAAGGACAAACACTTTCCAACACAACCAAATACTCACTGGAGCTTTCACTCACACACTTACCTTGGAAGGACAGCTCACTTTCTGGCTGTTCTCTTGTTTACCCTCCTCAGTCTTTGAGCTTTTGGACACAACAGGCGTCTTTGCACCTTGACTTGGACGTTCAGCACAAGAATTTGCAGGCTTACTTTTAGGCACTTCAGTATCAGGGGAAATCCCAGAGGAAACATCTGTTTTCTCTCCCATTGAAGCTGGTTTCTGTTTGCCATCCAAAAACTGGGAATCTTGTCCGGATTCTGAAGCCTGGCCAGCATCAGATGCAGCACTCCTCTCTTTCACACCACTCCTGACTTCATGCTGTGTTGTGCTCCCACCTCTCACCTTCTCTTTCAGGGCTGCAGAGCTGGGAGATGGAGCAGCCCCAGTATCCGTGCTGTTATCCTTCAATGGGTTCATCACAGCCACGCTGCTGTGGCTGCCTCTTGAGACCACTTCCAGACCTTCAGCTTCCCTTCCCAAGCAGCCCACAGCGCTGTCACTTTCCTGCACACCTCCGCCATCACCAGCAATGAAGTCAGCACTCTGTTTGGCTGCTTCACTGCTTGAGGTCTGGATTTCCTGTGAAACAAGGCGTTCATCAGACAAGTCTGCAGTTGGAGCTGGTGCTGTGCTTCCAGGAGGCAGAGAGTCCTGCTCCCCGTGGCCAGAAGGACTGTTCTTTGCTTTATTCCTCTTTCTATCCTGCAATTTAAGAAGAGAAAAAAAAGATGTAAGAAAATGCTAGTTAACTCATCACTGAAAAGAAACTCATTGTCACCTCTTCTACTGCAGCTAGCACAGGTGGCCCAGAGAGGTTATGGATGCCCCATCCCTGGAGGTTCAAGGCCAGATCGGATGGGGCCCTGGGCAGCCTGGTCTGGTATTAAATGGGGAAGTCAGTCAGCGGCCCTGCCTGTGGCAGAGGGTTGGAGATTTGTGATTCTTGAGGTCCCTTCCAACCCTGGCCATTCTGTGATTTCTGCTACACTGGGCTGTGGGAGAATGCCCATGAAGAAAAAGGACAAGACCAGCTACAGCCTTATATATTAGGAGAAACACAACTGACTTCTGAGAAATCTGTATTTTCAATGTTCAAAACTTCCTAAGCAGGAATGCAGAGCAGTCGTGAGCATAATGCCCGCTAACAAGATCAGAGCAGTTGCTAAGCTGGATTTGGTACTTTCACCCTCAGTGTAGCAAAGAGGGAAGCAGTGCTGGTCAGTATATCAGCTGTCTGCATATTGCAACACAGCGTCAGCAGACACATTTCCAGTTTGCTTAGGAACACCGCCAGTGGTATTCAGTATCACACTGACAAAGAACTTTACCTTTCTCTTTGATTTTTGGGAAGAAGCATCTGCCACGTGCTGAGGATCAGTCTCTGAGGCATCACATAAAGCTGTTACTTCCTCCTGCAGCGATGCTCCTCCCTCCTCTTCTCCCTTCCCTTCAGTAGCAGAAAACAACTCAGCTGCAGTGCGTTCAGACGTGGTCTCTGAGGCACTGCTCAGAACTGCTGTGCCTTCCTGCAGTGTTCCTCCCGCCTCCTCTGTTCCAGTGGTGGAAGGAGGCCCAGCAGCACCTCTGTGCCTTGGTTCTCCTCCAGGCTCTGGGCCTGTATCGGGGTCAGGAATGAGATTCACATCTCCTATTTCTGCAACAGCGAGAATGGTCATTGTTAAATTAGAGGCTGTAATGTGATCGAAAGAGTAGCATTGACAGCGTAGTAGCAAAGTCCTAGGCTGCAGCAGGTGAGGATATGCTCAAATACAGCAGCCACGAGCACAGAAACAAAGGAAAGAATCTGCTTACCCTTGGAAAGCCTCGGGTACGCAGGGATCTCCAGTGAGATACCCTCAACTCCACTACCAACCCTAAAATGAGGGCAAGGAAGGGGTGGATCCTGGCTCCAGCCCTTCTGGTCACTCAGGTTCATTGCATACACCTGAGCTCCCCTGGGTTGGCCCTGCCTTCCCACTAAGTGCTCCATCACTGCTTTTTGTTAATCACTTAGCATTTCTGCTACATGATTCAGGGATGAAAACAATTCTCAGCAGCTGGTGAGCAAGCAGGGTCAGTTACTGATTGAACGCAGCACTGGAAGGCACAAGAGTAGCTTTGTTCCCCATCCAGCAGCCACCGCTATCGATGACAACACCCTCCTTCCATAGCAGCCCCTCTCCAAAGCTCCAGCAATCAGCAGAAGAATAAGATAAGAAATCCCTGCGTTGGGGCACTGATCCATTTCCACCAAAGCTCCAGCTAACGCACTACTGGTGGAGCAAGAGGCACTGCGAGCCTCAACTGCCTGCCAAAAGGCTCGAGGCTCTTTGGGATGTGTGCTGACAGCACGGCTGCCATTTCTCAGCTTTCTTTACCTCCTGGTGAGTGGCTTTGTGACCTGCACCACACAGAGGAGAGCAGCACCCAGCAAGGAATACGAAGTTCTCTTTTCACCCAAACTTAAAACCTTTGGTGAAATGGCAGCTCAGATCTAAATAAAGCACCAGCACCGTGTCCAATCCGCCCCTCTTGAAGCTCTCAGCCCACTTCACCCTGCAGCCCCCTACCTGCAGCCTGGTCCCCTGTACCAGCAGTGGGCTGAGCCCCACACTGAGCACAGCTTGCCCCAACCCCAGGGATGTGCAGACTTGTGGGGCACTCCATGCTCTGCAGGAAGCTGTGTGAGAGAGAAAAACACATGTCAGTGTGAAGTAAGGATCTTTGTCGTATGACCCTTCTCACAGCCCAGTGTTTATGTTTGGGAATCAATTTGGGCCACGAGCACAGCGTGCACCCATCACCCTCAGCCTTGCAGCCAGCAACGAGGGCAGGAGATCACAGCTACACAGGAATAAAGAAGGATAAGCGGCTCTGCGCAAAAGCCTGTTAATATTACACGCGTATGGGAACGCAGAGAAGGTCCAGGGTCATACTCAGGGCCGACTGCCCGCACACAAGGGCGGAGGACCGAGCGGTACCGGCAGGGTCCAAAGCTCGGTAGCGGCAGCCTCGTCCCAAGCACCGCCCGCACCTGCGCCCCGCGGTGAAGGTGGAGCGAGGCTGTGGGCGCGGCCTATATGCAAATATACCCATCGCCCCGCCCACTCATTCGCAGATAGGCGCTCGCTCGTTCCCTCCCTCTCTGATATGCAAACGAAGGGGAAGGATGGGCCAATGGCGTGGCGAAGGGCGGGCAGAATGCTAATGAGTTCCGTTAGGTGAGGTGGGGGGACAGGAAGGCGTGGCTGCCTGCGGGGTCCGGCCCGTGACGAAACGGGGGCAGCGGGACCGGGGGTGCTGCCAAAGGAACCGGGAGCGGGACGTCGGGGGAGGGCGGGTAGCACCGCGAAGAACAGAGGGGAAGATGGAGGAGCTGGGGGCCGGGACACCGGACCCGCGGGGAGGGGATACCGGAGTGCTGTAAAGGGGGATGCCCCATGGAGGGGAGCGGCGAGGAGGTGCCGGTACGGCCGGGGTGCACCGTGGGGAGAACCGGGATGACCCATGGGCTGAGCAGTTCCGGGTGTACCGGGAGGAGCGGGTTGCCCGGGGGGTCGCCGAGCACCGCGGTCGTGTATCGGATCGTCCCGCTACCATAGCACAGCTCCGAGAGCTGCCCCACCCGCGGAACCCACCGGCAGCACTCACCGACGGCACCGAGACCCGCAGCCCGAGCGCTCTGCTACCGCCGCCCCCGGAGAAGTTTCGTTTTTCCACGGAGCCACCAAGTTTCCCCCGCGGAACGTCACCGCCGCCGCCCCCCAGGCCGTTCCCGACCAATCCACGCCACGCGGGGGGAGGCGGGGGGGAACACGGGGCGGCTCCGGACACCTCCTCCGGGTCGGCTTCCGCCACTCCCGTGTCGGCTGATGGCTGCGGACCGGGCCGGGAGTCCCGGGCAGAGCTTTAATGGAGTGGCGCGGAGCCTCTTTTGCCGCTCTTGTTCCACTCAGACCACCAAACCCACCCCGCTTTTCCCATCTCGGAGTCTTCGCAATAAACATCCCCCTCGAAGTCCCGCAGACCCCAATCCAACCGCGTGCGCTCTCTCCCCGACTCAGCGCTGCTCCCGCGATTCCCGGGACCGCTGTCCCGTCCGGGCTGGGGTCCTTTCTCCGGGGCCACTGCTGTGTCCCCTCCCGGCCCTCCGTGCGGAGCTGCGAGGGGCAGCTGGAGCCGGGTGTGCTCACCTCACCTGTGGGCATGGACGGGCGGACGGATGCACGGACGGACGGACGGACGGACGTGAGCCGCTCAGCGCCCTCCCGGCGCTGCTGCCTCCACCGCGATATCACCGCGATGTCACCGCGATGTCACCCCGCCCTTCGACTGATGGCAGCCGTGCGGAGTGCGGGAGCTGAGCAGTGGGCAGCAGAGCGACTTTCGCTTTCATTTCCTTATGCTGCGCTCAACCGTACCAAGAAACTGTAGATCGATTTCTCCTTCCCGCACGTCAGCTTTCTCCAGAGCAAGATAAAGATGTGCTGAGACAGGAACTGGAGTTCCTGTTTCCTTGTATCCCCTGATGGGGGTCAGCCAACTGCTTCCCTACACAGGGCAGAACCCAGCTCACGGGTGGGACCCCCCGACAGAGCCTGGTAGAAGACCCCATAGAGCAGAGGGATAGCTAAGGAGCATGTAACAGAGGCTTTAATTTCCTGGCAGTGTGAGCTGAAGTGCGGCCTTGAGCTGCAGGGCAGCTCCGACGTCCTTGAAATGTGCATCTGTGTGTCAGAACCCAAAGATTTTACAGTTCTCTGAAGTGTATCGGAGTAAGAAAAGCCTCCAGAAATAAAACATCTGATTTTAAAAAGCAGTTTCTTCCAGGATGGGGCCAATCTTGAGGGAGTGACTTTATCCCAGAGTCCATCGGGTCGCTGCTCTGTCCCCACATCTCTCCCCCAAGCACTGCCTGCCCTTGCAGGCACGGGATGTGCAGCCTCTGGGGCCATTGGGAGCAGCTCTTGAGGCACAGAGTGAGCCCCACACCGCAGCTCTGCTTCACTGGATAAGCCCTGCAGGCAGCAGTGAGCTCTCATCGGTGCTGTCAATGTAGGCTGTCCTGCTGACCCCCAGCTCCGCTTCGCTACAGCGTGCTGAGTGAGGAAGGGGGAAAAGCAGGGTTAAGCCAGGGCTCAGCCTCACTCCCCCAGCTCCCTGAGAGCCATAAGAGCATCTCATGGCAGCCTCACCTGCCTCCTCCCAGCTGAGAAAATGTTGGAATCCCTCCAAGTCTGCGGCCAGCAGGGCTCGGAGAACTGGGTCCTGAGGGCAGAGAAACGGGCTGGGGAGCTCTGTGCCAGGAGCCCCTCTGGGCAGGGCAGGGAAGCACATGTGCTGTGCGGGGGACGCAGCCCTTCCTCACCACCCCACAGTGTGGCTCAAGAGGCTGCAGCCACCACGTCTCTGAGACGAGGATGCTACCAAGAGAGGCAGCCACACGGTTGTGCTTTGCACATGGGCTGCTGCAAGCCAAGGGCTCACCCTGGAGCAAGGAAGGCTGAGTCACCTGCACCAACCCTTCCTGGTACGTGTGAACCAGCATGGTGCTGGCAGGGCTGGGGCTTTGCATGGCTGCCCATGTACCTGCAGGCTGCAGAACACCAGCGAGATGCCGTGCTTGTGCAGGTCCTGCAGCACCTCAGCCAGCCCCACCACTGCCGTGTAGTCGATGCTGCTGACATGGTGGCAATCCAGGATGACAGAGCACGGTGGGGACGCTGCTGGGAGAACGCATGGTCATTTTCCATGATCAGTACAGGTGCCCCAGGGGACACAGCCCTGCGGATCAGGCAGCCCAAAGCTGTGTTTGGTCATAGCTACAAGGCTCAGCTCCCCCAGAAGTGATCTGGGAAGCATTGGGGGTCCCCATTTCCATCTGATGGCTGAGAAGCACCATACCCGCCAGTGCTTGGTCACGGATGATGTCCTGGAGGTGGTCAGCAGCAGGGAAGTGCAGGCTGCTCCCCGGCTGTACGACCAGCACACCTTGCTCCAACACCTGCACGGGACCCATGGGGCTGAGTCACAGTGGGCTGAGGGCTGGGGTCTGCCCTGAGCCAGGAAATGGCCCACGTGACAATGTGAGCCAGTGTCCTTCCTGCTGGGTGAGCACACCCCCATCCTCACAGGAATTCCTCTCCTGCACACACCCAAGGTACAAGGAAGCAATGCCTCACTCTCCTGTCCCTAGTTCCTTGGGTTCCTCCTGTGCTTTTGCTCCTTGGAACAAGACCCTGGGCTGTGCTGACAGCTGGCTGGGGACATGGGACAAGGCAGGAGCAGGACAGGGCCCTGCACCATTCCCTGCTGCTCTCAGGGAGCCAGCGAGAGCCCAAGCAGGGTGTAAGCCCACCTTGATCGGGGGTCTGGCCACGGAGTAGAGCAGGATGATGCCTGAGACCAGCACGCCAGCCATGATGCCATACTGCACCTCCCAGAAGCAGAGCAGAAATGTCACACAGAGGGGGATGAGGTCCAGCCCTGCAAAATAGACAGCCTCAGGCTTGGCTGTGCCTCATCTTCCAGCCACCAGAACCTCAGTGTCAAGTTGGTAACCAGCAGTGGATAAGCAGAGGGAAGCACAGCAGAAAATAGATAAGGTAATGCAGTACTCTGATGCTCCATAACCCAATTCTGGTCCCACAGGGAAGGTGGAATGGTTTTAAACTAAAAGAGGAAAGAATTAGGTCAGATGCAAGGAGGAAATTCTTTAGCCAGAGGTGATGAGGCCCTGGCACTGCTGCCCAGAGAAGCAGTGTACGTGCTCCATCCCTGGAGGTACCCAAGGCCATGGATGGTCCCTGGGCAGCCTGAGCTGGTGGCAGGCAGTTAACCCATGGCAGGCGGTGGGCCTGAGGGGGGTTCTGAGGTTCCTTCCAACCCAACCATGCTCTGATTCTATGACCCAAGGGCAGAACAACTGAGGAGGAAACAGTCACTGGGTCAGCAAAAGGAGAAACCCCCAGCCATGGACATGCAACCCCTGGGAAGGGCTCAGGCATTTCTGGGGCCAGGGCTAAACACCCCATCTCACCCAGTCTGGGCATCACCCACCCCACTTGTGCCCTCACTCTTAACCCTCCAGAGTGTCCTGAAGATCCTGGCATCAAACATGGGGACCACAGCAGAGATGATGACGGCCGCCAGCGCTGCTTTAGGGATGTAGCAGAAGAGCGAGGTGAGGTAGGCCAGGGACAGCAGTACCAGGGTGCCTGTGGAACAGCAGCGGTGCCTCAGCCATGCCCCCCCATGTACTGGGGCTCTCCGAGGCCAGGAGCAGCAAGGTGAGAGGCAATACCTGTGACGAGCCCTCCCATGGGGGTGCAGACCCCTGTCTGTGCATTCACTGCTGTCCTGAAACACAGAGCCACACGCTGCCCCTTCTGCTGCCTGCACAGCCCCTGGGCAGGTCCCACTGGGGGCTGCTGGCAAACCTGGTGCCCCCCACCCACTGTGGGACTTGGGGGGCAAAGCAGCTGTGTGATGTGCCCGCCTTGCTGCCAGCTGGGGGCTGGGGCATGGGAACCACCAGCACCACACGGGCTCTGCCTGAGGTCTCTGTGCAACCCCCCAGGATGAGCCCCACCATACACCCACCGGCCAAAGCTTCCTGTGATGGGATACGAGGAGAAGAAGGAGCCCAGGATGTTGGCAGTGCCTGCAGTCAGGAAGGAGAGGGGCTGTGGGTGCACAACTCGATCTGTGTCACCGCTGCCACCTCCTCTGCTCCAGATGGGCCCATCCATCCCTACAAGCCCCACAGCCTTACCCATGGCCAGCAGCTCTTGATTGGCATCGATCCTGTAATCATTCTGTGAAGCTGCAAGGAGAGAAGCACAGCCCAGAGCGCTCAGCACACAGCCCCCATGGGAACTGCAAGGTCCCCTCAGCCCCCAACCCCTCACAGGGCCCCCTCCAGCCGTACCAAACGCTTTGGCAATGGCGACAGTCTCCAGCACACCCACCAGGGGGACCACGGCCAGCCCAGCCCCCATGTCCTGCAGAGGAGGATGGGGAGCATCAGAACAGAGGAGCAAGCCCCGAGGTGCCAACAAAGCAGCCCCAGAGCCCGGCACCCACCTGCACCATCCTGCCAAAAGGCACAGTGCCATTGGGAACAGCCTTGGAGAAGGGTGGTGGATGGAACGGGGGGAGCCCACAGGGAACACTGCCGGTGAGCGTCAGCGGTTGGGAGCCGCTCACCTGGAAGGAGTATGCCACCAGGCCAGCAGCCAGCACCACCAGGGCATTGCGTGCTGCGGGAGAGAACAGCCCTGAAAACCTGGGGCAAAGAGGGGAATCCAGGCTACGAGGTCCTGGGAGAGCAGGGGGCAGGGAGCAACGCACCTGTGGCACAGCTCTGGATGAGCAGGATGCTGGCCCTGGTAGCCAGTGGCTCCGTGCTGGCAGCGGGGTGCAGGCGGCTCTTCATGGCCCTCAGCCCAGCCAGTGCAGCCAGGCAGGACAGTCCCAGAACGGCATCCCCAACCCTGCAATGGGATGTGTCAGGGCTGCTGCCTTGCAGGGACGCTGTGGCACCACCAGCAAAATGAATCACCAGCAAAACTCATCGCATCGCTGTAGGGGAAGGAGAGCGTCTGCCCCCCACACCGCTTGTGGGCTCTTTGGGGACAGGGAAGAAGGATGCCAGCAGTAGGCAGGATTCGTGCAGCCAGACCCACCACCTCCCCTCCCCACAGCAATGAGGTGTGTTCACCTGGGAGCTCCTCTCTTGGGCCACCAAAAACTGGGGGAGGACTTGTGACAGATGCACGGCCCCAAGGATGTGCTTTTGGGCTGGCAAAATCCTAACAGGGAGCAGAGAACAGGAGTTCGCCCTGTGCCCCCTCTTTAGGAGCCCATGTGCATCCCTATCTTCGAATTTCCAGAAAAACTGGGGAGTGTAGAGAACAGGCTCTCAAGTCACAGTACTGGGCATGGACTGAGAAACAGTCCAAGGGGTGACCAGAGGCGTGTAGTGAAGCAGCAAAGCCTGAGAGCAGCAAGGGTGCAGGGACGGTGCTGACCTGGTCTCCCCGATCCTCCTCAGCGTTTCATACACCTGCAGGAAAAACTGCCGAGGGATCCCCTGCAGCCCCAGGATGTTCTGTGCAGAAAGACAACCTCATGCAAGCCCAGCACACAATGGCCAGCCTGGGGCACTGCAGGCTGGGACAGCTCAGGGCAACTTCCCTGAGTTCCAACACATAGTGAGGACAGACCTCCTGGGCTGCCCCAGGGATGTTCTGGTTCTCTTTCAGCCCCAAGCCCTGAGAGGCCTCCATCCCAGGCAGCCCCTGCCAGACCCATCCCCTGCTTCCTTGCACAATCTCACACTGTGGCCCCGAGCCTGATTTTGGTTAACCACAAAGGAAGCATTGCAGCTCCAGAAGAGCCAGAGTGCTGCCCACTGCTGAGCAGCCAGCACGGCTCCAGGAGAGGGGGGCAGAGCTGAGCCCCTACCTTGACCTGGTTGAAGCTAATGGTGATGGAAGCAGCTGACGTAAAGCCCTTAATGACTGGGCAGGAAACAAAGTCCAGGAGGAAACCTGCATGGGATGAGTGACACAGATTGCTTTGCTGGCACTGAAGGGGAGAAAGGGGTGCACGCAAAGCTGTGACAAGTGACAGCAGCACAACTCCAGCATCTCAGAGAGCACAGGGGAGGGAGCGACTGCAGGACACATCTCTAGAACACGAACACACAGCACAGGCATCTCACCGAGGTGCAGGAGCCCCATGGCCAGCTGGATGCAGCCAGACAGGAAGGCGAGCAGCACAGCATAGGCAGGGTCATGGAAGGCGTAGGACGAGACAAGCAGGGACATGATGGCAGTGGGGCCCAACGTCACATCCTTGGCGGTGCCCAGGAGGCAGTACACAAAGCAGCCCACGAAGGAAGAGTAGAGGCCGTACTGCACGGGGACACAGAGCACTCAGATTGGATACAAGGAAGAAGTTTTAACGCTACAGGCAGTGAGGCAGTGGCACAGGTTGCCCAGAGAGGCAGTGGTGCCCCATCCCTGCAGACAGCCAAGGGCAGGGATGGGCTGTGAGCACTGATGGAGCTGTGGGTGTCCCTGCTCAGGGCAGGGGTGGCACCAGATGGCCTTTAGGGTCCCTTCCAGCTCCAACCATCCTGTGATGGTATGATTCTATGCCACCTGTGCATGCACCCAGCCCTACCCGACCCTCCCAGCCGTCCCACTCTGCTCTGCCTGCTCCAACCCGCGGGTCCCCACGGGCAGGGCCGAAGGCAGCCCGGGGCTGTGCCACCCACCTGCACGGGCAGCCCGGCCACCTCGGCGTACGCCAGCGCCTGCGGCACGACCGTGAGCCCCACGGTAACGCCGGCGATCAGGTCGAGCCGCAGGCAGGACAGCGAGTAGCGCGGCAGCCAGCCGAGCACGGGCAGCCTCCGCAGCACCGCCCGCTGCCACCAGCGCTGCCCGGGCTCCCGCGGGCCCCACATGGCTCAGTTTGGGCTCACGGCATCCTCGGGGGCCGCTCCGCCCGCGGGCCGCCCCGCTCCTCCCGCCGCTCCCGACAGCTTCGGGCGCACAAACACCCGCAGCGCTGCATCCGGCGGGCGGCTCCGCCTGGGACGGATGTGATCCGTTCCGGCCGGCTCATGTGACTGGAGCAGAAGGAGGAGCTGCGGCCCCCGAGCCCTGCCGGTGTCGGTGTCGGTGCCGGGGCCGGGGCCGGTGTCGGTGCCATGCGGGTTTGGGCGCTGCCGCTGCTGCTGGGCGCGCTCCGGCTCGACGGAGCCCTCGCCCGCAACGTGCTGCTCCTGCTGGGTGAGCGCCCGGGGAACGCGGCTGTGCTGCGGGATGACCGTGAGCTTCTCACTGCCCACCGCCGGTTCTGCTGCCCGCAGGGTTCGGCCGGGCCGGGCTCACCCCGTGCCGCAGGGCTCACCCCGCGCTCCTGTCCCCGCAGCGGACGACGGCGGCTTCGAGAGCGGTGCCTACAACAACTCGGCCATCCGGACGCCCAACCTGGACGCGCTGGCACGGCGCAGTCTGCTCTTCCAGAACGCTTTCACGTCCGTCAGCAGCTGCTCGCCGAGCCGGGCCAGCGTGCTGACCGGGCTGCCCCAGGTGGGCATCCCCTGCCCGGCACTGCAGCCATGCTGTGCTGTTCTGGAGGTCAGCACGCTGGGCATCGTCCCACCGCGTGGCCTCCCCCCGTCTGCAGCACCAGAATGGGATGTACGGGCTGCACCAGAGCGTGCACCACTTCAACTCCTTCGACGCCGTGCGCAGCCTGCCGTGGCTGCTCCGCCAGGCAAACATCCGCACAGGTGGGGACCCGGCACAGGGAGGGAATCAATGACTGCAGCCCTGCGTGGTGCCGGGTTTATGCCCCTGCTCTGCTCCCTCCCCGGCCTCCGTACTGCTTCCACTTCTGTTCTCCTGCTGCTTTCTGGCTCCCAGCCTCATGCCAGACCCACACCTCCCCCCCATTTGCTCGCTGCTCCAGTGCTGGTGCATGCTGTGACCAGAGCAGAGCAGTCCCAGGCAGGTCCCATTTTCTGACCACACATAGAAGTGCCTCTGTATACAGCAGCAAGGACTGGGGCATCATTTGTGATAGAGCAGAATCCCTGCACCAGCCCTGGGGCAGGAGGGGCCGAGAGTGCCCTGCCTCTCTCCTCTTGGCACAGCACACATCTGTGTTTCTATAGGGATCATTGGGAAGAAGCATGTTGGGCCTGAGGCTGTGTACCCCTTCGACTTTGCCTACACGGAAGAAAACAGTTCGGTGCTGCAGGTGGGGAGGAACATCACCCGCATCAAAGTGCTGGTCCGGCACTTCCTGCAGAGCCAGGACGCGAGGTGGGATGGGGCCCTGTGTGCCTTGGAGCCCTGAGCACCTTGCAGGGGGGACACAGAAGGCTGTGACTGGGGGGGGCAATGGGGCACACAGGTTATCCCCAGCTCCACTGCCTCCCCCCTCTCCAGGCCTTTCTTCCTCTATGTTGCTTTCCATGACCCACACCGCTGCGGGCATTCCCAGCCCCAGTATGGAGCCTTTTGTGAGAAATTTGGCAATGGAGAGAGTGGCATGGGCTGGATCCCTGACTGGAAACCACAGCTCTACCACCCAGAGGATGTGCAGGTAGGGGCCATGGGGTTGCACAACAGCCACCAGCCATGGTGTGCCGATGCCACCCCTCCCATGGCCCCACACACCACTTCCCCTTTCTCCATGTAGGTCCCTCGCTTTGTTCCAGACACACCAGCTGCCCGGGCAGACTTGGCAGCTCAGTACACCACCATCGGACGCATGGACCAAGGTAAGGGGTGTGGGAGCAGGCTGGTGCCTGCACACAGAGCTCTGTCCTGCAGCTGCCCAGCTCTGCCTGCTGCCCACAGGGATCGGGCTGGTGCTGGAGGAGCTGCGGCGTGCTGGCGTCCTCAACAGCACGCTGGTGATCTACACCTCTGACAACGGCATCCCCTTCCCCGGCGGCAGGACCAACCTCTACTGGTCAGGCACAGCTGAGCCCCTGCTGCTCTCCTCCCCGGAGCACCCCGGGCGCTGGGGCCAGGTCAGCTCAGCCTTTGCCAGCCTCCTGGGTAAGTGCTGTCTGTGAGGAGGGAGCGGAGCTGTGCCAGTTCTCTCCTGCACTGCATCTCTGTGCTGCAGTCACCCCAGCATAGGTGGGATAAGCACGGGTGACCCTCTCGGGTTGAGCTTGCTCCCATAGGTGCCACCTTCTCACCTTCTCTTTCCCTGCAGATCTCACACCGACCATTCTGGACTGGTTCTCCATCCCCTACCCTTCGTACAGCATCTTTGGCACAAAGCGGGTGCAGCTGACGGGTAAATCTCTCCTGCCAGCGCTGCAGTCAGAGCAGCCCTGGGCCACCGCCTTCAGCAGCCAAAGCCACCACGAGGCCACCATGTACTACCCCATGCGTGCCATCCAGCACCGCCAGTTCCGCCTCATCCACAACCTCAACTACAAGATGCCCTTCCCCATTGACCAGGACTTCTACGTCTCACCCACATTTCAAGACCTGTTGAACCGCACCAGGGCCGGGCAGCCCACGCACTGGAACAAGACCTTGCACCAGTATTACTACCGGGACCGCTGGGAGCTCTTTGACTGCAGCCAGGACCCCACTGAGAGCCACAACCTGGCCTCTGACCCACGCTATGCTGCCGTCTTCCAGATGCTGCGTGCGCAGCTGCTGAAGTGGCAGTGGGACACGGGGGACCCCTGGGTGTGCGCCCCTGATGCTGTCCTGGAGGAGAAGCTGAGCCCGCAGTGCCAGCCGCTGCACAACGAGCTGTGAGCTGCTCCACCAGCACTGCCTGGCCTGCAGCACGAGGATCCTCGTGGCTCTGCTCAGACTGAGAAGCTGTAAAGCCAAACTGATGCTCAATAAAGCTTCTGGTGGAGAGCTGTGTGGTGTAGCTGGGGCTCAGCTGTCCCTCTGCAGCTCACTGGGAAGCAGCCAGCAGCCACTGGTGGGCACACAGAAGTGGTGTAGTTCTCATTTTGGCACAGTGCACACAGCATGCAGAACTGCTGTGGTGTGCATGCTCTGGGGCTGCCCTGATTGTCACCCCTGTGACACCCTCAGGTGCAGGGAGGGGACAGGGGCAACCACTAGGCACCCTTCTATTCTTTGTGGGGCCGGGCTGTGATTAAACCCCACAGCTCAGCACAGCTCCGGAGTTCCTAAATGCTGGGGATGGAGCCAGGGTGCCCCAACCAAGGGGAGGGCTGAGAGCTGATGGTAGGACAGGCTGGGACTGAGCCCAATGGCTACAGCAACACGAACTGCTGGGAGCAAACAACCACTCTTTATTCACAGCATTTCTCCCCAGGCCCCCACCCTACTCCCAGCCCTCGTGGAAAAGCTCCAGACTGCATCCCACACCCAGCACACACCAACCACCACAGTCCAGTGTGCAGAAAGGACTCTCCCACATCCATCCCAAAACCACAACCAGGAGAATCCCCACAGTCCCCGACAGGTGCCAGGTTTCTCACACTGACAGGTTGCTGTATCAGAAGGCACTTGGGTCTTTTTTTTTCCCCATTCTGTCGATGAGTTTTTCCCCATCCCCTCAAGTTCTGCAGGCCTGCTTGTGCCAGCCCCGTTCTTACACCTCCTGTGAGTTCATTTCAGCACAAATATGCCAGGCTCAGCAGCTACAACACATGGGAAAGAGGCAACACTGCTTCAGAAGGGATGGACAGATTCAAAGCACAATGGCACAGTGACACCTGGGACAATCACCTGCTCAGGACCAAGCGACCACAAACTGCTCCCACATCGGCAGCGACACGGAGACACGCAGCACCTGGGGAGGCAAAAGCAGAGTCAGCCCCATCCCACGGGCCCAGGGCTCCCCCAGGAGGAGCAGCACTCGCCTGGGTGTCACTGCGGTATGAGAAGTCCTCCACGGGGATGCCATTGGCCAGGACTCGCTGTGGAGCACTGGGGACGCCCAGCACGGTGACGTCCTCCAGCAGGATCCCATCCAGGTGGCCGCCAGCCCGCAAGATCTGGCTAAGCACGGCACCCTGTGGAAACAGGGAAGGTCATCCAATGCCCCTGGGGCCCCCCAAGCACCCCCTCCTTGCCCCAGCCAGCACCGCTGGCACCGCATTGCGAGCAGCTCGAGGGGATGCAGTGATGGCGGGGCTCACCCTGGGGACCTCGGTATGATGTGGGTGCATCAGTGCCCTCCTCCCAACTCCCAGCCCCATCCCATGCTCACACGTGCAGCCAGGAAGAGGATCTCAGTGCAGTCCCCCTTCTCGAAGCTCTGCCAGCTCTCCCCATCGTCCCAGTACAGCTCTCCACGGGCAAAGCCGTCCGGTGTCAAGGCCACCACCACGGTCATCCCCTTCTTGCGGGACTCAACTGTGTTCAGTCCGGGCTTCTGGGGGTGCAGGGTCAGACCCAGGCCCTGCCCCAACCCCACACACAGCCATGGAGTGGCCGGGTCCCATTGTCATTGGGGTGTCACACAGAGAACTCACCTGCAGGGGCAGGATATGCCCTGCTCGGATGTGCACGTTAATGGTGTCCAGTGGTGCTGCTAAAAGGATCCATTGCCCTTTGCTGTGGATGGTTGAGTCCTAAATAAGAAAAAGAAGAAAGGCTGCATCCTGGGGATCAACGCATCCACGGGGATCCCAGCAGAGCATCAAAGCCCTCAGACTGCCACGAGGGATGGAAGTGTCACAGCTCTGGGGACAGCTCACAGGTCATATGTTGGGGTGAGATGGAGAAAGACACACACTGTCCCACAGCCAGCACTTACCCCCGTGAAGCTGTACCACGTCCCAGCTGGGAAATAGCCACTGACTTTGGTCTGTCCCTGCTCCAGCACCGGTGTGATCAGCAGCCCTGCGCCCCACAGCAGCTGGCGGTCCACGCTCCACGTGTTGGGGTCTGTGGGGAACCTGGGGAGGAGTGAAGGGGCAGCACCACAGCAAAGCCCATCCTGCACCCACTGCCCCACGCCCAGCACCTGGCACTCACTCAAGGAACAGTGGCCGTGCCACCGTGTCCCCAGCCACGTGTGCCCGGTGGAAGAGGGTGTAAAGGTGGGGCAGGAGGGAGTAGCGGAGGCGGAGGGCCCTCCTCATGGCATCCTGTGCAGCCAGGCCAAAGGCATAGGGCTCCTGTGGCTGTGAGAAGCAGGAGCTCAGACAGTGCATGGATGCGCGCATGCAGCGATGGATGGGGACAGGGCCCTCGACCCCATGCTCACTCGGTTCCCGTGGTCATTGTGGTTCCTCATGAAGGGGTAGAAGGCACCCAGCTGGGTCCAGCGCACGCACAGCTCCTCGGATGTGTCGCCCGCAAAGCCACAGATGTCAGCACCCACCAGCGGAACCCCGAGGAGGTTGAAGAGCAGCACCTCTGCGGGATGCACAGCGATGGCACAGCGGCACAGGGATGGCTGCACAGCCCCAAAGGGAAAAAGGGGACGAGGCCCCGCAGCCCACCTGGCACAGAGCGGGCCAGCTGCTCCCAGCTGCTCTCCACATCCCCTGTCCAGTGCCCTGCATAATGGCCGTGTCCCGCAAACGTGGAGCGCGAGATGACGAAGGGCCGCGTGCCCCGCACCCTGAGCAGTGCACTGCAGGGAGAGACCGGGGCTGAGCCCTGTGCTGGGGGCACGGCAGCTGTGCTGCAAACCAACCCCCCTCCTGCTCCCTGCATCCCCAACCAAATCTGAGCCCACACTTCCACCCCAATGGCACCAGCATCTCCAGCTCCCACCCGGTGGGCTGACACTTACTTGTGGGAGGCGATGGCCTCGGTCAGCCCATACAGGCTGTGCAGGTTGTAGTGGGAGGAGAGGTGCTGCTGGCTGGAGGCGCAGATGGTGCCTGCCTGCAGGCGGCCCCCAAACACACCTGCACAGAGAGGTGAGGGTGAGCTGGGGGCTGCCAACAGAGCACTGCCCACAGCAGCACCCCCAGCGCTGCTCACCTGGCACGTATGGGGGCTTCTCCAGGCTGCTGTCAGGGCAGCCATCCTGGGAGCCCTCCACAAAATTGGATGGCTCGTTCATGTCCTGGGGAAGGCAAGGAGGAGCCCTCACTGCTGGGGAAGTAGGGAGCAGGGAAGGTGGGGAAGGAGCTGGGAGTTGCATTGGCCACTCACAATCCACATGCCATCGAATGGCACCTGCTGGTGGAAGTCCTTCACCATGTCGTGCCACCACTCGTGTGTCTCAGGGTTGGTGAAGTCTGGGAAAGCCGTGGGGCCTGGCCACACCTGCAGGAGGGTCAGTGATGGGCAGAACCCCAGAACCCCAGAACCCTGGCATCCCTTGGTCCCCCCTGGGTGCTCCCCTCCATCTCACCACTCCCCACAGCCCCCACACGGCCCCACGCTCCAGGACGGAGCTGTGCCCCTCACACCTTCCCAATAAGTGGCTGCCCCGTGGCGTTGCGGATGAACACTCCTCTCTTCAGTCCATCGTCGTAGGGCCGATAGGTGCCAGGCGGCCCCGAGCTGCTGATGCCAGGATCCTGCAAGGCACAAAGCCACAGCATCACCAGCAAGGACAGGGAACGGCTCCCAGCCCCACTCCTGTATGAGATTTTGTAAAACCCAGGAGAGCAGAGGGCGAGGATGTGGCCATGGTGATTAGAATCACAGAGTAATTAAGGTTGGAAAAGATCTCTAAGATCCCCAAACTCAACCCTAACCCATCCCACTGACCATTTGTCCCCAAGTGCCACATTTCCACAATTCTGGAACACCTCCAGGGCTGGTAACCCCCCCACTCCGCTGGGCAGCTGTGCCAACGCATCACCGCTCTTTTGGAGATTAAAAGTTTCCTAATGCCAACCCATAATAGTCGTGCTCCAGGCCCCTCACAGCTCCACTGCCCCTCTCTGGACACACTCCAAGGCCTCGATGCCTTTCTTGTAGTGAAGAACCCAAAGCTGAGTGCAGCACTCACCACTGACTCACTGCGTTCAATTGGCCGATGATGGAGCAGTGATCAAAGGCTACTAAGAATCATCCGACCCCACCTCATGATTTATCATAAATGTATGAATAAACCCCAGACTGCCACTAAACCGAAGCCGTGTAGGACTCAACCGATGAGGTGAGCAGGCCACGTCCCTCACCACGATCATGACATAGTGCAATCCACGCTGATGGAAGTCGTGCACCATGTCGGGGTAATCCCTGAAGGTTTCCTTGTTGTAGGTAAAGTCCCTCTTTGCATCCATGTAATCCAGGTCGTTCCACTGCACGTCCTGCAGGGCAGCGCTCAGTGAGGAGCAGCCCCACATGGTGCCCACAGCCACCCCACATCCATTGCCACGTACCAGGGGGAAGCGCCAAGCTGACATGTTGGCTGCAGCCTGCCGGGTGGTGGCAGAGGAGGAATAACCCCAGCGGCACAAGTGGAAGCCCAAGGCCCAGTATGGGGGCATGAAGGGGAACCCTGCGGGGCAGGAGAGTGGCTGCTAGCAGGGGTGGTGACATGCTGTGAGCACCTGAACCCCACTGCCATGCTGTGCCATCCTACCAACAACATCCAGGTACTGCCGCACCACATTCTGGGGATCTGGGCCCAAGAAGACATAGAAGTCCAGGATGCCTCCTGTTGTGCGCCAGGTCAGGGCTGGGCTGGGCTGCAGGAGCACATCTGGGGGTGCAGGCAGTGGTTAGTGCAGGGTCAGTCCCGGTGTGGCCACGTGCCTGGCAGCACTCACCCATGGCATTGCTGTTCAGCAGGAAGACACCATGCGCAGAGCCACCGTCCTCCAGCACCAGGTAGAAGGGATGGGAACCATAAAGATTGACCTGGGGCTGGAGCAGAGCTCAGGTGAGACCCCAGTGCCCGCCCAACCCCTCGCCAACCCCATCACCCCTCAGCCCCATCTGTACCGCGGGTGCCATGTCTCGGTTCCACAGCGTGACCCTGGTCCAGGCCGTGTCGAGGATGAGAGGGGACAGGCGCTCCCCCAGCCCAGAAATGAAACGGGAGGGCAGAGAGGTGGAGATCTGCAGGAACTGGTCCGCAAAGAACAGCGGAGCGACGCTGGTGTTGAGCCTGCGGGGAGGAGCGGGGAGTGCAGCCAAGGCACGGCACGGGGCACGACCGGGGCTCGATACTTACAGGACCTGCACTTACAGGACCTGCCCGCCGGGCTGCCGGAACACGACGATGCCGAACGGGTCCTGGCGGAGCTGCACCCCGTACAGCGCATCGGCCGCACGGATGCTCACCCGCGGCTTGGCCATGGGCACCTCGTAGCGCTGCCGCGCCGGATCGCGGAGCTGCGGGAAAGAGGGGCTCAGCGGGGCCGGCGGAACGGGAAGGAAAGGAGGGGATGGGGGAGCACCGGGCGCACCGTGAAGCGCAGGCGGCTCTCGGTCTCCAGCGCCACGTCCAGCCGCAACGTGCCCACGTCCGCGGGCAGAAAGCTGGGCACCACGCGGCGGAGCCGGGCCGCGTAGCCGCCGGCCGTGGCCGTCACGTTGTCCGCCCGGTAGCTGCGGTAGCCGCGGGGGAAGAAGCACCAGGGAGGGCCGCCGTCGCCGGGGCCGGACGGAGCGTAGCAGCAGCCCCGCGCCTCGCAGCCCGCCCGCGCCAGCAGCCGCTCGGGGCCGCAGTCGAAGCGTTCGTCCGGTGGCACCGCGCAGGCGGAATCCGCGGAGCTGCGGGCGGAGGGGAGCGAGCGGAGCAGCAGCGCCAGCAGCAGCGCCCGCCGCCCCGCCATGGCCTCGGCTCCGCTCCTTCCGGGCTCCGCTTTCCCTTCCCGGTGTGCGCGGCGCCGCCTCCCGCTCCCGCCGAGGCACCGCAGCTCCGCACCGCAGCCCGCAACCCCCCGGAGCGCTGGGGCTGAGCGCCGCCTGAATGCACGGAACAGATGAACCCGTGTCGGAAAATAGAAGGCACGAAACGGATGAAGCAAAAGAAACCAAACACGCTTTGCAGTAGCACGTCTTTAATGAGGATTTGCATCTTTTTCTCTCTTTTTTTAAAACATTTCTTTATAAAACCTACCTACCTCTCCCCCTTGGTTGCATTGCCCACACCTGGTCCCACACCTATCAGGCTTCCTGCGAGCCCAGCCCGGATTCCAGGCGCTCCCCGAGCCACTGCAGGGCCGGGTGGTGCTGCGGCTGCTCCTGCTGCACGCGGTGGACAATGGCACTGACGGCGCGGAGCCGCTCCTGCAGTTTTTGCTGCTCGTTTCTGCAGCTCTGCTCGGAGCTGCACAGGGGTGTGTACTTCCCTTCCTTCAGCGCCTGCAGATGCTTCTGCCGTGTCTGATAGGCCACAATCTCCAAAAGGTTCTGAGAAAAGCAATGAACAGAAATTGCTTTGATAGCGAGCTGCACGCAGCAAAGAAAACAACACAACACGATTCAAGGCACAGAAGTACTGCCACCATTGTGAAATCGAAGGGTGCACCTTCATATCGAGTGTTGCAGATGTACAGTGACATCACATCAGTCATAAAGCACAGAAATACCTGTGCACACAAGGATATGCTTAAAATTTCATAGGATGCTATTCAAGACCTTGAGCTGGCTTTCAAATTAGAGTTCTCCCCCTGACCCATACAGTTTTATGCAGTGTTTCCAAGGAAAATGCAGCAGGCTGATGGTTCCAGGTGAATGCTGCCTCACCAAGAGCATACCTGTAGCATCAGTTCAGGACTGTCCCCAAAACAAGCTTAGATAACTCAAAGTGCTGCTAACATCAAGTGTGCCCAGCTCAAGCAGACGAGGAGACAGGAGCTGGCAGCACAAGGAGGCAGCAGGTTCCACTCACCCATCGCTTTTTGTACCGAAGACATTCCGTGTGTGAATCGAGGCCATGGGACTCAGCCTGCAGCATGCACATTTCCTGTTGCTTTTCCACCAGGCTGGCACTAAGGGATGCTTGGGTACTCTCCAGCTCCAGGATAATTTTGTTGCAGTCTTGAGCATTCTAGTAAATGCAAGAGAAGGAAAGGGCAGACTATGGATCGTGGTTCTTGAGTTCAGCTGCACTCCCAGCACCACGCTTTGGGGCTGACAGTTTGTTTTCCTCACAGTAGGCGGCACAGTTTTGGATTTAGGATGAAAATAACACTGCTGTTTTAGTTACTGCTGAGCAGTGCTTACACTGAGTGAAGGACATTTTTGTTTCTCACGCTGCCCCGCCAGCAAGCCTGCTATCTTCAAAGGTTTTCAGCTACTTAAAATGAATTCCCAACGCCTGCCCTCTGTGCAGGCCTGATCTGCGTACTGCCATCCCATGCACCTGTGCTGAGCACACACTGGTGCTCATTACGAGGCAAAGGCTGGCCGTGTCAACTCGTGCAGCACTGCTTTGCTTGCTCACCTTCTGGCTTTCAGCAATCTTCTTTCTCAGCTCCTCTTTCTTGCGGCAGAAGTCGCTCTTGGTGATACGTTTCTGATCTGTTTTGTTCCGACCTTCCCCACGAGTTGCGATGGCCTCCCTACGAGAAACAGATGCCTCCATGTCACGAATCATCTTCTCCTGCTGCTTCATCAGCTGGCCGTAGCGGACCTGCATTTGTCAAAATATAAAGGGGAACAAAAATAACAAATGGTTACAAATGGCACCTCGTTGAAGTCTTCTGTGTGGCACATCCCATCAACATAAATCAGATCCGTGTGACACAGAAGCCTTTGCAAGGCAAATTTTGTTCTAAATCAAAACCTAGTTTGGCCCTGTATAGTTCTGGAAGGCAAAGGGCTGCCTTAGTTACCAGCTCTGTATCAACGTGTATATCTAAATATCTATCTAAATCTATCTATAATATCTAAAGCAGAATGTTTTACTGAATATCATTAGCAGTAGCAAAAGCAGAAGAGCAGAAATATCTTGGGAATGAAAGGAAGAGCTGCTTCACCAGAAGACTTCTGGAACCAGTGATTAAGATGAGGCAGTATTAGTAATCAACATTTCTTTGCTTATTGGAGTCACAAAATAAGAGGATGTATTCCATGAATGAAAAAGAAAGCAGGTATTTCTGAATGCTGCTGCAGCACACAATGGCTCACCTGCATTCTGTGAATCTCTGCTCTCATGGCTCGGATTTCTCCTTGCCCTCTCTCAGAATCCACTGCTGAGCGCATCTCTTTTGTCAGCTGGATCTTTTTCTCCCACAGCATGATTTGATGCCTTCAGTGACAAAAAGGGAAAGGAGGGCCTTTGTAAACGACAGAGAGAATGCTCTCTTTGTGTAGCAGTGGCAGCACACTGCTGAGGCTGATTCTGAACACAGAGCAACCTAAAAGTTTGCACACAAGACATGTGAAGTGGCAGCAACAGCACAGCGTGAAGTCAGACAGGAAGCTCCACAATTTATAAGCTGTCATGATGACTGAAAACAAGCAAGCCCAGACTGACAGGACTGATGGAGCACAATTAATTGCCCAGGACAGCACACTGGCTTTGGGTTAATAACAGATCGCTGTGACATCCAGAACAAGTATGCTGGGATCATTAGAACCAATATCCTCCCAGCTCTTGCTGGTTGCAGGGACAGCTAATGCACCTTTCAGTTTCTCCATTTCAAAAATTCATTCAACTCCTTTCATCTTCTCCCAGAAAGACAGAGGCACAACTACAGGTGCTGGTTGAGTTTGGTGACTGGAGGAAAAAAGGCAACGTGGGCCATTATACAGCAGTTCTAAGACTGTGGCATTAAGCAAGAAACTCTCTGGTACCCACTCTGCTTCCACCAGGCTGTTTAAGAGTCTTTCCTTCTCCTCAGTCAATTGGCTGTGCTTCTCCTGCATCTCCATGGATTCCTTTTCTGCTGCCTGGATTTGGGAAGTGTAAAACAATACAAATTTGTCAGACTGAGAAAGATTCACAGCATCACTGTTTATCTCTGAGCTGCGTGTCCCTTTTGGTTGTCAGCTTCTTACGCTCCACGAGTGGCACATGAGTTTCTGCTGTGAGATAAAGAACCATCATCCTGAAACAGTAAAGAAATTGATGCTCTTTTTGTGCATAACAACGTAATTTCCACTTAGCCATACTGTTTTCTAGCACAAAACTATTTTCCTGCTGTACAGAACTCTCAAAAGCCCAGTCTGACCGTACCAGGGGAGCTTCTGTACCTTGAGAGAGCGTACAAACTCGTTCTCTGTGATAATGTTGCCATACTGCAGCTCTGTGAAGCTGCTGTTGTTCTTGCTGATCAACACATTCAGCTTTATCAAGTCATTGGATATGCTCTTCATGTGACGTTCAAGGTCTTTCTGCTCTTTTATTTGCTGTTGGATTTCATCTACGGGTGAACAGAAAAAGAAATGTAAATAGAATTCCTGTCAGCAGCAGGTCGAGTCCAACCAAGTCCAACCAATTTGCTGGTAGAGCAAACAGCCCTGCACGTGGAGCCGTCTGGGTGCCACACACCCAGCCAAAACATTTTTCCACACAGCCCAAAACTCAGATAAAGCTTTCGATAAAGACTGCTGCAGTGAAAAAGAGCTGGTTTAGGAAACTCTCACCTGTGGGAACATTGGCCTGCCAACTATCTGCAAGCTTTGGATAAAGGCATGGAATTCATGACGTGGCCACTTTGGGTTGAACAGTTTCAGTTAAGATCATTATAGGAAACATAACAAACAGAAGAGCAGGAGGTGCCTGGCTCTCAGCCTCACAGTGCAGCACGGGGCCACGTGCATTACTGCATTACTGCCTGCACACAGATGTGAGCACTGAGGGCATTCTTTGGATTGACACAGAGCCTGTGAGCCTTTTCTCCCTTTCTTACCTTCACTCGTGGCCGAATATTTTAGGGAGGAGTTGGGGAATTACTCACTTTCAGTGCGCAGCTTCTTCTGCTGCATTATTGTGATCTGTTTCTTTAACGTGTCCAAGGAGGTGAGCTGGTCCTCCTGCTCATGGGTTAGCTTGAGCAGCTCTCTCTGCAGATGGAGCCAGAACTTCTGCAGCATCATCACCTCAGAATTGCATTCTTCTATCTCCTTGGTCAGCTTGTTGATCTCAATTTCCAAAGGTCCCAATTCTTGCCCCTGTACGAGGGCAAGGTTTGGGATCAATGAGATGGAAGGTTCTGGAGCACTTGTTTAAAGCACCATTGCAGAGGGCAGTTCAGGTGCTGCAATGCCTGACTCCCTGCTTCTGTTTCCCATGAGTTGAATGGCACTAATAGGAGTGCACGACCTCATAAATGCAACAGAAACCTGCAAGGTCCTCAGCTTCTGTAGTGAGAGGGCCACCTAAGTGCTAACAACAGGCCCAGCCGGACATTCAGAAGCTTACAGAGTATGTGCCACAGCACTGATTCTCACATTGGTACCCAGATGAACTTCAGTGCCAGGAGCAGATCTGGGTATCATCCAGACAGGGCCAACTCTCAATGAAATCAAGTCACTGTCTGTCCCATTCTCCTCTTGTTGACCTTTCTAGATTCTATACCATTACCTTATTTACTCCCAAGCTTGATGTCATTCAACATTTTCTTCAGGTACAGACAGCTCTGTGCTGAATCCTGCACCAGGCACACCCTCCTTGCACAGCAATTCCCTACTTTCAGTTCCTCTTTGCACACATGAAGCACTGATTGCCAAATAGAAGCATCACGTTAACCAGGGCTGCTTTTGAACCCCATACCAATGCCTGGAAGTTTTAACAACACAACACTCCCACAGCTACATTTATCAAGGACATCTGCAGCCAACACAAAGAATAAGATCAAATTGGGCTCAAAACGCAGACATACGAACCCCTTGCTGAGAAAGAAGTGCCTCCAGCTTCTGGTTGTACTGCCTGATGAGCCCTTGCTTATTCTCCATCAGGAGGTTGCCCTTTGAGATCTCACTTTCACCACGACTGATTAGATGGTGGATGTCTTTTATTTCCTTGTCCAGCTCACACAGTGTTTTTTGGAGGACCGTCAGCCTGCAGTTAGTGTGAGTTGTGTTCAGGATAACCTGGCTCATATCATTTTCAACCTTGGAAAAATGCAGCTCCTAGTAGCAGACAGAAGACAAGTCAGTATCACCAGCACTAATGAAGTTTTAATGCCTGTTTAGCACAGAAAACCAGGGAATTTAGATTCTACACCCAGGTCTGCGCTGCAAGCTGTAAGCAAGTTACATACCATGACTGTACCTTTGTTTACCCAACCATTAACAGGAGATACCAATATTTACCTCTGCCATAAGGCTGCTGAAAAACATTAAGAAGAGTAAACATCCCTAAACCCAAAGAGACCATGCTGATTGCTTCTGTATCCCCAGCCCAGATGTCTCTAGACACTTGGCCAGCAGTAGGACATACTGTACCTCCTCCAAAATGCATTTCTCACTTAACAACATCTACAGTAACCAGAAAGAGTGGCTATGTCTATTGGTTGTTTGAGTTATGAATGCAGCTTTCAAGAACATCCCTGCTACTTTTGTCCATCCTGCTCCACACAGAGCTATAGTTTGGTCTTTTCCAAGCCCACTGTCTCTGCATTTTACTGCACAACACAGACACTAATAGGAGTTGATGCAGAATATCCAGAACATCCAGACTTCTTCCAAGACCTAACATTTCATAGTGTAACACTTCACAGTGCCTCGTTATTTTTTTAAAGTAAAGGTTGTGCATCACTGGATGAGCAAAACTGGGGTAAAAAACTCAACAAAGCTTCAATTGTGGAGCTGAAGAAGCAAAGATGCTGCCAAAACACACTTGCAAGACATTGCTCTAGGTGATGATTGTGGCCTGTTTCACTCACAAACGGAGAACATACTGTACCAGATCTGTTTTTCTCTGATCAAGTTTTGCAACCAGCTGTGAGAAGTGCTTTTCTGCTTTGTTGGACATCATCTGGTCCCGCAGCTTTGCCATGATCTCACTCTCTATCTGCTCTTTGGCTTCAGTTTCTTTCTCTATGTCCTTACTAATGGATAAGGACTCGTTTAGACGAGCAGCTCGATCCTAAAAGGTAGGGAAGACACAAAGAGGATCACTGCCACTGCCTGGGGAAAGGAGATTAAACCTTAATGCACAATTCAAAAACGTTGTTCTTCCCAGTGACTCCTCTCACCATCTTGATCCTGCTGACAGCCTGCTGTGTCTCGTTGAGAATGTGAGTGTAGCTGCCAGATTCAAGCTTCAAGGCCTCCTGCTTTGAAAGGCACTGGGCAATCAGTTTCTTTGTAGTGTTGGCATCATTATATGAACGGTTCAGTATCGTGACAAGCATCTCATTCTTCTCCTCTTCCTTCCTGATTGACTTTCTATAGCCATGGATGTTTGTTTCTATGGACTGGAGGTCACGTCTGTACTTGCTGAGCGGCAAAGAAGATGAAAAACCTCACATAGGTTGACTTGTGCTGAACAATCATCTGAAATTGCTCTTTCAAACACATTACTGCAGCAACAAATGCCCATCTTTATAAGGAAATCTAGTGCAGAGTGTGCAGAGTTCCCAAAAGATGGACAGAGATATTATGACCTAAAGGGAAACGCATGTAGGAAAATCTTTCATTTCCTCCACTGCCATTCTTTTCCATTCTTACCAGGATGTCACCATACAAAAACATTTTTTTTGTTCTCGCTTTCAGAGAATCAGTCAGGTTTTGTCTCCAGATCCAACAAATGCTTCATTTGGCAACAATAAGTTTTTTCAAAGACTTCTAAAGGCATCCCAAAATCTTAACCAAAAATGATAGAAAGATCAGGAAGGATTTGTTTCTCTTTAGACTGAGGGATGTTGCAAAAGTAAAGGGACTTTTAGAAGGAATGAAATTCAATTGAAAGAAATGCTAGAGAGCTTAAAAGAAAACAAAACACCACACTTGGAGAGAGAATGGTGTTGTGGATCAAAACACAGCAACAAAGAAATGTACTTCTTAGCCAATAACCTTGCTATGATGTACTTCAGAGCAGCAGACTTGCTTTGTCTAACATATCCTGCTCTAACATATCCATGCAGTAACAGACGTGACAGAAGACACACTGCCCCTTTTAGAATCTCTGCTCTCCAAATTATTTGAGGCCTTTCCTGGGGCATTTCTCAGATGCCATACCTCAGCAGCTCCTGTGCAGCAACATAGGCCTCATCTCTTTGCTTCACTCCAGCTAAGCTGTTTGTCCAGTGGTTCATCAATTGCTTCTTCTCCACGTTAATAGCCTGCACCTCCATACAGGCCTAGAGAAGAGAGAACATGTAGACAGGCTGAACCTTTGCTGGGTTGAGAAACCAAATATACTTTGCAACGCAGTACCTTTTTCTTGACATAATATGCCAGGCAGAAACAGCTTCAGGTCAAGCGTCTGATTTATTGCACAGAAAAGTTATAGGCCTTCAAGATAAAGTGCTGAGGAAGTGGGCTAAGAAGTGATTTACAGACAATTCTTAAGGACAAAGGCAAGAAATATCTTCGTGTCAGCAAACAGGAACAGACTATAAAGCTGTGGCCTGCGTTGTACCAATCACATGAGCCTTAGGGTCAGTCACCCCAAACGGAAATGTTAACCAGAAGAATAAAGAAACAAAAGTGCACTTCTCACCTCATTCACTGCCTGCCGAGTTACTTTGGTGTCCTCTGCCTGGGCCACAAACTGAGCTTCAAACAGAGCAATCTGTTCTTGTAGTTCATAGGCTTTTCTTGTTAAGCGTTCCACTAGAAGATCCTAAAGAGTCAGAATCAAGCAGTTCAGGATGAGTAATGCAGTCTCAGTCTTCGTCAGCTATATATGCAACAAGATTGCCCAGTATCAAGACTGAATGGGCAAATGGATTAGAGCTGATTCTTACTGAACCTCTCCATTCAGATATGAATGACTGCCACGGGTGCAGAAGAGAACTCTCAAAAGAAAGAGCCCTTTTTTGCTGATTTTGTTATCTTTTGCTTATTGTTCACATTAGTAAACCAGCACTTTGGAAACTGAATTAACATTTCTTCCTGTCAGTTTACATTATATTATGACACCTCACCATTTGGAATCTTAATAGCTTATGATGTAAAATGCTTTGTTAGAAAACATCTAAATCCACTCTACTTCAAGTGTCTGTGTACAGCCCTGCATTAAAAATCATCGGTGTGTGTCCTGCTGCAAGCAGAAGGCAGCAGAGGGAGCTCCAGCACACCAACAGGCTTGCTCCTTTCCAAAGTTCAATTTCCCTCGTGAACCTCACTGTGACTCAGAGTAATCCTTAAAGCCTGAACAATTACACTTCTTCACTACCTTCACTCCCCATCCCCCTTTGCTTGCTTGAAGAGCGATTTACTACCATAAGAACTGCAGAGGACCTGTGGGCAGTGCATACCACCATCTTCGTGGTGGCTTTTCCTTCCTTTTTAGAAACACTTGCTTTGTGGTGTGGGTTTTGTGTGCTGTGTGTGTACGTGTTTGTTCTGTTTGGGTTGATTTGTTTTTGTTTTGTTTTTCTCCAATTCTTTGGGAATGAAGTCCCCATGCACTTTTTACATTTGTCATTACAGCTTTTCTTCTGACAAGGCAGCGCCTCCTCCAAGATTCATTACTGTTGTCCATCTTTATTTATCTAAAAGCAGACAGTTTTACTTGATACCTGTTTTTTCTTTTCCACCTCAGCCTGAATCTTCTCTGCTTCAGCCTTCTTTGTCGACTGCTTCATCAGTAAGATATTATGATGCATCTCCTCATCCATATTCTGCATGTGCAAGAGACGTGAGGCCAAGTTTTCTGCTTGGGTCTGCATTGCAGAAACTGAGGAGGTGGGAAAAAGAATATTTACTGAGAACTATGTTTGAAGGACACACTTTAAGCACAAATAAAATGAAAAGACTAGAAGAGGCTGCCGCACGGATGCTCCTAAGAACTGGGAGCACCTATGAAACTCCCCAGTGAGCGCATCATTCCATGTGAATCTCACTGTATTCTGAAATCCACTGCTTGCTTTGCATCACAAGGACTGCCTCAGTCACCTTTCCTGCGTTCATCAGCCGTGTTCTGACACACTTTCTGGTAGGTCAGCCTGAGGCCCTCCAGCTCCTCTTCCAGCTGCCGACGCGCTGCGGCTGCCTGAGAGCGACGGCTGTGGCTCTTCTCCAGCTCCAGCTGCAGATGGGCCAGCTGCTGCTGCGCACCATAAAGAATCACCCCGAGCTCTTCTCTCTGTTCATTGCTCTTCTTTGTCGCCGTCCTCTGCAAATACAAGAGGAAATTGGTTCCCTCCCTTCAACTTGCACAGGGCGCTGTGAGAAGGCAACAAAATACTCTTATCTACCAGTTCTCGAAGCTCTAGATCCACTTTTTCCATCTGCTTAGTAAGGTAATTCTTGAGGGCAGCCTGGAATCTTCTCATCAGAGGCTGTAAAAAAGCGTGATGGTGATGTTTTTAACACACTTGTATCAATAAATGATGAAGGAACCTTAATACTACTGCCGCTACTGAATAAAACATCATATTCTCTACCATGGAGGCTTGGATTCCTATTTAGCTACCCTCACTGCAGCAAGTTATACAGTGGGAGTTCATTGACAACAGAAAACAACAACTAAGAATATCTGAAAGTCAGAAACATCAGCAGAGCTACATCTGAGAGCCCATCCACTCCCTCCTGTATGGAGTACTTGTCTCTCAGGAGTGCTAAATAGAAGCCAATATGCCCACAGCATTGCTCACGTTTGAATCTGAGTTTAATACTGAGAACAGACATTCAGGAGTCAGCACTTCAGCAGAACCTATTTTTAAACATCTAGTCTTAGCACACAGCTAAACCACTGCTTAGAATTTGCCTCCTACATTCCATATAGCTGCGAATACAACCAATAGCAAAAAGCAAGATTTGGAGATTTCTCACATGTTCTGGATCCAGGACAACGAGCTGTGTTTCTTCTGCTGCTTCGTTACTTCTTCCACTTGTTTCATTTTGCTCAGCTCCAACCTGCTGGTGTTCCTGTTCCCGTTTTTGGCCACCATGCTCACTAGCAAGCTGATTAAACTGCTCCAAGGCAGATTCTGAACAGAAAGGGAAAAAAAGAAAATTAAAAAAAAACCAACACATTTTGTAGTGTTATGTCTAAAGTTGGATTCACAATCACCAGAAAGGAAGAAAGCTGGATATTTTGTTTGTTAGATGGTATCACCTACTGTAGTGTCAGTAAGGAATGGGATGATACCTGGCTCTGTGGAGCTGTTCAAGTCCCCTGCAAATGCAGGTGCCTGCACAGGAGTTCCTGAAGCCATATGGGAAGGGCTCTCACTCTCTGTTTCTGGCTGCTCCATCTCTGCCAGTTCAGGAGGGCTACCATCAAATTCCATTTTGTCTGAGAAAGCTTCAGGAGATTTTTCCTAGAATATGAAATTCACCAATTGAATCAACTTTGCAGTCTGTCTGCCCCTAAAAACCTGCTTATTTTTGTCATTATGAGATACAGACAACATGAAGGACAAGCAAGAGAATTCTGTTCCATCATCAGCTCACAAATATACTGGCAAAGCAGCATCACTTCTGATAAAAAGAAACCTTTGCAGAGATCGGGCACTAGAAAGAAACATCTCCCATTTCATCAGAGCCTTTTTGTGCACTTCATACAATGGCTTGGGTTGCAAGGATCAAGCTCCAACCCCGCTGCCACAGGCAGGGCTGCCAACCTCCATATCTGATAGCAGCCCAGGCTGCCCAGGGCGCATCCAAACTGGCCTTGAACACCTCCAGGGATGGACGGGGCACCCACAGCCTCTCTGGGCAGCTGTTCCAGCACCTCACCACTCTCATAAGAAAGAACTTCCCCCACGCTCGACCAAATCTCTTCTCCCTGCTGTTGTTTTGTGGTCGCAGCAATAAAATCGCCTCTTCTGAAAGGGACCCGGCCGCACCCCAGCTTCACATACCGTACAGTGCTGACAAGGAAAGAGCTGTTATCACAGTCAAACCTCAAAAAACACCATCAAACACCACACTGCCGTGCACCTAAGGAACTTTCTTTGGGATAACTCTCTTTTTCGGGTGAATTGCTTTCCGATACGCCCACAGCAGCCGTGCGAGAAGCACAGCAGACGATGTGGCACCGCAAAGCAGCGGGGCCGGGCCGCAGCCCGCACTCACCCGCCGCCACCGCCATCTTGTCGTTGCCAGGCGACGAGTCAACAGCCGGTCACGTGACGGGTGGATCCGACCACCTCGCCCCGCTATGGGGGGGTGCGGGCGGGGGGCGAGGGCGCTCGGACCCGCCCCACCTCCCCCCGCGGGGCGGGGGGGGGGGGAAAGGGCCGCGCCGCCTCAACCCAGCGCTGCCCCCCGGCCCCGCTGCAGGCACAGGTACCGGGATAACGGGGCCGGAGCGGGCGGGGCGAGGCGGAACGGAGCGGGGCGGGGCTTTTTCGTCCTTCTCCGCCGCTCCCCGCCGGCACGGAGGCGGTTACCGGGAGCTGTGAGGCGGGGCGGGGCGGGCACAGCTCGGGGCCGCGCGGAGCGACGAAGAGGAGGAGGAGGAGGAGGAGGGCAGCCCGGCAGCCCCGCACGGCGCGCGGTGGGTACGGGGCGAATGGGGCGGGGGGAAGTTCCCCGGCCCTGTCTGTCGGTAGCAGCCCAGGGGCGCTCGGTGGGTCGTGGTTCCACGCTCCGGGCCCACGAGGCAGAGCTCCCAGCCCGGTGCCGGGAGCAGCACGCGCTCTCCCCGCTCTTTGTCTCTCCCCTCCTCGCTGCTCCAATCTCCCCCCCTTCCCCTCCCCGTCTGTCTGTCCGTCCCTCCCGAACTGCCCTCCCGTGTCCCGGAGCGTCGGTCCTCTGCCGTTACCGGGGCTCCCCGTACCCCCAGCGCTGCGTTGCCGTGCGAGGCGCTCGGCTGTCTCGATGGATGCACTCGGTGACAGAACTAATGAAAGGTCTCTGAAGAGAGAACGGGATGAACGGGAGGACTGGCTGTTGCTGACAGCTCAGAGGAGGGATGCCCGGCTTGCTGCTGCCTCTTCGAGCGGCTTCTGAGGCTGCGGGACTTGCTTTCATCTTTGTGATCGCATAGCTAAAGCTGGAGAATCCGTGCCAGCCGCTGCCCTGCCCTGAGGGCTGCTGGCAGGTCTCGCTGGAGGGCATGGGCACATCTCTGAGGCTGCTCAGTGAGTCCTGGTCTGTGTGGCCACAGACTCTGGGCTTTCTTCAGCTGTTCTTTGGGCATTGTGAGAGTCACAGGGCAGCGGCTGCAGGACTGTGCCGATAAAAGGCCGTTATGTTGTCTACCACACCAGCACTTCCCTTAAGTAAACGATGAGTTAAGTGAAATGATGGTTAATCTTGGATGGCTAATCTTGGGACTGAGGGACGTCAGGAGCAAATCATTTCATGCTGCCGTTTGACTTTTAGGGCTGGAGGCGTGTAAGTGTTGTGTTTGCTTTTTTTATGCCTGAGCAGGTGTGGCTGGGAGCAGCCAGCAGGCGTCGATGATGGCATTTTGTTTCCCTTTTTATCTCTGAGTCACAAACTTGCAGCGTGCAGTCTGCTGTCCCTTCTTTACCTCTCATCTCAGTGAAACCTGCTGCATGGGAGCAGGCAGGATGCTTCACTGTGGCTGCTGTCACTCCTTTGCTCTGTGCCCCGCCTGCACCTGCAGGTTGGAAAGGAAAAGCTTTTGGTGACCTACATCATTCTCCCTGCAAAATGGAGTGACTTCAGAATGGCTCCCCATGGTAAACTTTTTTTTTTTTTTTTTTTTCCCCATGATTTGGCATCTTAAATAGCTCTAGCTAATAGCTAGTGGGTTGGATAGCTATTATTTTTCTTAGTGCAAAGGGAAGGTCGATACTTGGCTCTGTGTCCCTGTGCTCTGCCATCCAGAGCCCAGAGTGCAGATGGAGCGATTGCTCTGCCCAAGGGGAGCAGGAGGAAGCAGTAACTCCTACTGGGCTTGAGACCTCAACTGTGCAGTGACTCTTCCTTTAATCTGCAAAATCAATTTCAAGTTATTAAGGCAGAAAAAGAAAAAAACCTTGTGGTTTTCTTTCTCAAGACATTTCATGCTCAAATTTGGTGCTGATTTTGACAGCTCTCATTTCTCCTTTACGCACAGGTGTGCTGTGAGCCTCGTGTTTCCTTTCAGGAGCCCTGTCATTTGGCTTATTTTGCTTGTGAAGTGATTACACTCTTGTACAGAACGTTTGCCCTTGGAGATGTAAGATCTGCTGTCAGGCCTGGAGCGCTGGCAGCGTGGCCGTAGGCTGCAGCACATCGCTGAGTGCCCCTGAGCCAAGCATGTTGGTGGGAGAGGCCCCATGGGTGGCTGCAGGGTGGCAATGTGCTGGAGCCCTCCTTGCATTCCTTTTTCAGCAGACAGGATCTTGTGCAACCGGAGGCAGCGACATTTGGTCCGACAGCCACTGCCAAGGTGAGAGTGCAGTCTGCCAAGCCGAACAGGATCTTGTTGGTTATGAGAAGGGGAAGGGCAGCCAGCGCTGTTGGAGATGCCACTGCCTGGAAGTGGGCAGGCTCTTGTGCAGGGGGCATCTGCTGTTGCAGAGGAGCTGGCAGCCCAGTGTGTCTCTAAGCTGCCTGCTGGCTGAGGGGCTGTGCTGGCTGGGATAGCAGCTGAGGTGGTGAGGGCAGCTCAGGAGCTGCAGCGAAGGTGTTTAGAGATGGCAGTTAATGTGTGGGAGAGGAAAAATGTCTGTGCGCTTGGTAAATGTTGGCACCCTACAGGAGCTTATCAGCTAATTCAGTGCTTTGGATTCCAAAGAGCTGGGCTGGCTTTGTCGTGTTGGAAAGAATCCCTTCAGATCAGGGGGATAAATAGAAAGTATGAAAAGGACATTTGTAATGGTGCGGATTCTGTGCTGACTCAGCTGTGGGACGGGGTCCTGCTGCCTCCCCCAGCCCCAGGGCATTGGCAGCACCACTTTCCACAGTCCAGGCCTCAGGACATTGTCCCACGTGGGAAAGGGCTCAGAATGGAGCAAACCCTCTGGATTCGGTACTTCTGGTACTGCTGGTTTGTGTTGCCTGAGCTGCTGCCCTTTGGGGAGCAGCAGCAGGTTCACAAGCTGTTTCCATGTTGGCAGGACGTTATGGTTTGGACCTCCTGGCTTTTTTGTTTCTTCTTCACAACCTGCTCATGTGTGCCTGTACCTCCAGTGCCTTCCACCTGCACATCAAGGCAGTGCTGAAGCAACAGATGCTCTGCAGATCAAAGTGATACCTCCCTTAAAGCTGCTGGGGAAAAAAAAAAGCTGAAAAGCAGAAGGAATTTAGGTCTTTACTTATTGCTTTGTTCTCACTATGCTAGGTAAAAGCTAATTAAATGCTGCTTCTCTTGGCAGACAAGTCCTCTACCTCTTCCTGCATCCTGGGGAGCTGCATTTGGGCATTCATAACATAAGCTCATGTTTCATAGGTGCATCTCCATCTGTTGTCTGTAGTAGCAATGTTTTTTCAAGGAAGCATTCCCTGGTCAACAGCTGCAACCACCTCGACCAAACCTTCATTCTTTGCTTATACAGGCTTTGCCTTTTTAGACAGATGAGCTCCTGTGGGTGTGGTGGAAGCTCAGGGCCAGTGATGCTGCACAGGTTGCTCCACATCACTGCTTTGGACTCAGCACTGTGCTGGAACACAGCGGTGAGGAGGAGGAACTGCAGCAGAGCTCACTGGCTGTATTCTTGCAAGAGGAGGGGTGGCTTCCTCTGTACATATCTTCAAGCAAATGACTTCCTCCAAGATAGCAGCCTCTTGGGCTCGGTGCATGGCAAGGCTGAGGCTTCTCCAAGTCCCAGTGAACAAAAGCTGATTCAAGCTGACAAATGCAGCGATTGCCAGTTAAACCAATAGCTTGCTCTTCAACGAAGGCACCATTAGCTACTTGGTTTCATTTGCAATCACATGTAAAAATAACTCTGAGCTAGGACTGCTGTTTTCCTTCCCAGCAGCTTTCACTCTGCTGCTGGGGAAGTTCTGGTTTCTGTTTGCCCTCTCAGCCTCCTTGCTTCCTCGTTTATCCATTAGAACCACAGTTCAAGAAATCAGAGCAATTCCGTGTTAAACTGAACTTGCCTTACACCCCTACATACTCCCTGCACACAATGCCTCTGACAGCACAAACCTGAGCTTGTCTGCTTCTCTTCCCCCTGGCTGCCCCTCCGTGTGCTCTGCAGACCACAGAGCGAGCAAAGAGTGCTGCACCTGCACCCAGCCCTGTGGCAATGCACGGTGCTGCACGGTCAGGCCAGCCTGCTCCTTTAAAGTGAGGCCGTGTAAATACAGAGGAACAGAAGTGGGCGTCTCCTCTCCTCGTGTCCCTTTGCAGAACAGCAGCTGCCATGCTGCAATGCTGTGTGTTCCAGCTGCAGGCAGTGGTGGCAGTAGTGCCTGCGCTGCACTGAGTTCTGTTGGGCTGTCTGTGGGATGTCACTTCTCTCTGAAAAAACTTTATAACTACCAAAGGTCTTCTTGCTTTATTTTTCACTGCTTCCATATTTCTTCCCTGCAGAGAGAAACATCCCAGAATTACGTGCTTTAGCTTGCTTAACCCGCAAAGAGGACATTAGGGGTCCAGAGCACTTGGAGGCTGTTGCATGAGCAGCACTTGATGGGAGACCTCTTCCTTCTCAGGCTGCACTGCCCTTGTGTTTGTTCTAACACCGTTCTTTCCTCCTTCTTGACAGATCTTCTGAATTTGGCTCCTGATTAAAGCTGACAGATAATGGAAACATTTCCTCGGCGATGTCTCTGGGGCGACTCCTCCGACGTGCCTCCTCTAAAGCTTCTGACCTCCTGACCCTGAACCCTGGTGGCAGCAGCACTTCATCTTCCATACTCGATGGGGAGATTATCTACTCCAAGAACAATGTCTGTGTCCACCCACCTGAGCTGCTGCAGGGCATCGGGGAGCACCACCCAGGTGAGTGGGTGCTCACTCACCCTTTTTACCCTCTCCTGTTCCTGGGGACTTTGTTCCTGTCAACATCTGCACACCAGTGGGGCACGAGGAAGGCAGGCTTCAAGGCACCGAGGAAAGCCATCCACAAGCTGATCTATCAGCTGTTCTTTTAATAGGAAAAATTGACAACGTTTCTTCTTTTAGCATAGATCTACCTGTTTCAGAACATCCTTTTGTATTCCCAGAAGATGAACAGTTGCCATTTGAGGGCAGGAACTTCTGATGCTCTTTTAAACGTGTATGGTTCAGAGAAGCCAAGTATCATCCTGTAACTGTTATTGCCAGAGTGGCCTCACCAACCCTTGGTAGAGGGAAAATAAAACCTGATTGTGGCTGCATGCACTGGCATAAATGAAGATAAATACTGCCCCTATCCCTTTATTCTCATCTGTTACTGTGCTCTTTCATGTTTTCATCAAAGAGAGCTGTGGCTACTGGCTTAACTTCACAAAACTGATTATTCTGTGAACGTTGACCCACACTTCCCCTTTCATATGTGTGACTCTTCTATTGGCTTTCCGTGAGAATTGTAGCCCTTTGGCCATACTAAGGTAAATATTCTTAAAAAGAAGAAATATTCAGCTGGCACTTGACATTGTTTAACTAACAAACAGTGAAAGTTTTTCATGTGGCAACATATTTCAGAATTTACTCTCGATCAGTAATCCAGCCAGGAAGTTGAAAGCGTTGTATGCAATTCCTTCACTTAAGCCAGAGGGAATTTAGGGTATGCAGAAGCCATGTGCAGACCTGAAATTATTTGTGAACACTGAGTGATGCTGAGAACTCCGCAATTCATGTGGCAGAATTCTCTCCTGATGACAAAAGCACTTTGCCCTTGTTGCAGTGGTGGTGAAGAGGGGAGGCGATGAGGAAAGGCAAGGTTGTGCCTTAGGCACTTTGAAGCTGTGTTGTAACCGACTGCTGCTTTGCTCTCCCACAGGCTATCTGTGCCTCTACATGGAGAAGGATGAGCTGCTCGGCACCACGCTCATCCTCGCCTGGGTCCCAAACTCGCGCATCCAGAGGCAGGATGAAGAAGCCCTGCGTTACGTCACTCCCGAGAGCTCCCCGGTCCGCAAAGCTCCCCGCAAACGAGGCCGCCACGCTCAGGGATTTGGCACTGCCCAGCAGGCTTCTCCCACTGAGCCAAAAGGGGCAGCGGTCCTGAAGGAAGACATCTTGACTGTGTCGCAGCTCGTGAAGGACGGGGCTTACATCAGTTCCCCTTCTTTGGATGGGGAGAAGCTGCCCCAGAGCTGTGTGGCAGCAGACGGCGCCCAGCAGTCCCCGCAGCCTGCGCGCAGCGACTCAGGAATCCTATCGACAATCAGCTCTCAGGATGAGCAGAACAGGTCAGAGCCGTCGGTGGAGGAAGGGCTGGACTGCAGGCCAGAGCCAGGGGAGGACGAGGGCTCCCTGGAGCTGTTTGCTGACGATGTGAGCAGGGACAGCACTTTCGACTCTGATTCTGATGCCTTCTCTTCCCCGTTCTGCCTCTCTCCCATTAGCGAAGCCCTTGTGAAAAGCAGTAGTTCTGTATTTCTGGATAATGAAACCAGGTGAGTGCATCCATTTCTCCAGTTTTGGGGTGAATTGCTGGGTTGCTGGCTGCTGAGCTTGGGGACGTTAAGGGAAATCAAGAAGCTTGACAGTGACATTGAGCTGAATATCCTGTCTGGCTTCAGACTTGCTTTAATTTCCCCTTGATTATGACGCCTGTGTAATTCACAGGAAATTGCTTGTTGGCCAGTCCTGCTCATTGAACTGTGGCCTTGTCCATCGTGCAGGGCTGTGCACGTGTGGGCCTCTCAGGTGAGCTGCCTGGAGGCCTGGGAGCAGCATTACTTGAAGTGGGAAGGTCCTCCGTGGGTCTTGCTGGCTCTGTTGTGCTGTGCTAGCTGCTGGTACAAAGCCACATCAAAGAGTCTGGCTGGCATCCTGCAAGCCTGGCTTCTGGGCAAGGCACTGCAGGGACAGGAAGGCTGCTTTGCTGACAACAAGGTCACAGTAGGGCAGAAATATGAATTCTGAAATGTTTAACCTGGCTAATACAGTCAGCATTGGTGCATCCAAAGATCAGCGCTTCTCAATGGCACCTGCAGTCAACTCTATGGGGGAAGAGGGCCCCCTGGCAAAGCAAGGCTTTATCACTGTGCACCTGATCACTTCCACATTGATCCGCGGTGTTTCTGGCTCTCTGCCCTGCAGTCTCCATGCTGTATCACTCGATTCCGTCACGCAGAGTGAGAGGTGTGTTCGTGAAGCACCCCAGGGCTGATTTTAAGGATACAGCTGAACTTGAAACTACACTTGAAATTAGGAAAAACAAGTTCTACTTTGTGTGTGTCAGCAACGCGCGGGCTGCGCGGAGACTTGACGCTCGGAAGGAGTTGGCCTCTGTAGTTCATGGTCTAATCTCAAACCCAGAGAATACCAGTAAGAACAAGTCTATGGAAGGAAGCGTTTTAAGTGGTTTAACTCTTTCTGAATATTTTTTTTTGAATACCTAAGTGTGGTGGTGTCAGACGTTTGTATTGGCCTCATGTTTGCTGCAGATCTTAGCAGCACGCGGTCATGAAGTGTGAGCCTGGGGAGCTTGGGGCTGCAGGGCAGTGCTCCCTGTCCCCCCCCCCGACACCCTGCTCCCTGCAGAGCACCTTTGTGAGCAGTGCAGGCTGCTCAGGCTGGCATGAGGTTTCCAAACAGCGTTGAAAGAGAGAGAGAGAAAAGAGGAAATCTGAAAGAGAGAGCTCTTGCAGCTCTCTGCATGCTCATCTCCTGTTGACAGCTGTGGGACATGAGAGGGCTTTGGGAACTAGATGAATGGGATGAGACATACCTTGAAAGCTTGGAGAGGCCTTTGAATGAGTTAAACACAGCTTCTGACAGCTGACTTTTCCTTCTTCCATTCTGTGTGTGTTGGCTGACTCCGTGAAATAGGGTTTGCAGTTTCACTTTTGCTGGTTCCAAGGTGTGCTTCCCCAGTGAGGTTTTCCTCCAGTGCTGGGCTGCTGTTTGGGCCTTCAGCTGCACGTGCTTTCAGAGAATGTTGTGATTAATTTGACTTACTGCAAAAAAAGCACATCAAAACTCCATTGCCACCAGCACCTTAGTTTGCTTCGGAGTTGTAATTTTATTCCTGGAAGCAGCACGTGATGCTGAGCACGCTTGAGCTGTTTCTGTCACTATTACAAAAAAAAAAAAGTGCTCTTTCTTTTTTAAGTATTGCAACCTGAGTTTTACTGAGTGATCACCAACCAGATCGTTGTCTGGAACAAACTTTAGGAAACCTCTATTTATTTCACTCCTTTTTAGTGATAACATCTGTGTTTGCAGAGTCCAATAGCAAAGAGGTCAGTTGCATTATGTCCCACAGCACTGACCTGTGATAGAGAACACAGTTGGTTTGTTTTGGGCTTTTTTTTTCTTCTTTTATGTAGATAAAATACAGTTTCAGCTGTAAGTCCCTGCTGTGTGCATGCATGCTGCCCTGGCTGCTGGGGAGCCCTCTGCTGGCTCTGCCTACCTGCTGCTCCTGGGGGCTGCTCCTTCCTTCCCCTCTATTTTATTTTAACTCCTCTGGCAGCAGCCTGGAAGCATCTTACAGTGGATGTGGCTCTCATAATTTGCAACAGATTAATTAAACAGACCTTTCATTGTTTGGGGCTTCAGGCTTGAAAGGCTTTTGTCCAGTGTGTCCATTCTTTTGTGCCAAATTGTTCCTCCCCACAGGGCCTTGTGCATGATAGCTGCAGATCTGGGTGCTGCTTGCAAACTGCTCAAGTCAGAGAGTTTGCGCAGAATATTCTGCAAATGTCTTGCCCAAAACTCCGATTCCCAATGCTCACCCCAGCTTTCAGGGGCAGGGGATGTTGCTCCAGGAGTCACCACAAGCTTGAAAACAGCTTCCTTGTTTCGGAAGGATTTTCTGCTGGCAGCTCCTCTGCAGCAGAGCTGGAGTGCGAACAAAGTTAGTGCTGCTGGCGGCAGCTCCCTCCCTGCCCCCCGGCCACCACCCTCCCTCCAAAGAGGAGCGACTGTTTCTGGTTATTTCCCTCTCCTTTGGGGAGCTGCAATAAAGAGAACTTCTACTTTGCTCTGTGCTTATTTCAAAAGCTGCAGCGGCGCAGTGCATGGGTTTTCCAGCTCGGCTGTCCCTTCCATGCAGTTGGGTACCATCAGAAATGGAGAAGCGTGACGTTGCAGAAGAATTAGGCTGTGTTGGGTCAGATGAGATGGAGATGGGCTGCTTGCATGACACTGGACCCTTGGGACCTGCTCCTGGGGGCAGGATGGAGCTGCAGCCTCAGCACTGTGTGTGAGGCAGGGAGCGGAGCAGGGGCAGGAGGGAGCTGGGAAGCCTTGGAGTTGCACAATGAGTCAGTCATTTTAAGTCGACAACTCGCTTTTCAGAGCATAAGGAAATAAAAACGTATCCATTGTTGGGTTTTGTTTTGTTGTGTTTTTGTTTTTTTTCTTCTCAGTTTGAAAGGCTGCCAGGCTCCCATGCAGCGATCAATGCTTTCCTCCCATTTACACAATTCCTGGGGCTGGGGAGAGGGCAGTGCCCCATTACCAGCACACATTCGTGCTCCTTTGCAGCTGGGTTGGGCCGTGGGCAGGAGGGGGATTTGTCCTCCTGGTTCCCGTGCCCCTGCTGGCCCTCAGGTTCCTGGGGGCAGCGGCTGATGGGAGGTGGTTGCACAGACAGTGGCTTCATCCTGAACTGCGTTTGTGTGGCAGAGGAGAGATGCTGGAAATAAAATGGTCTCTTTGTGTTCCTTTTCTCCCTTATCACTGTTATCTGTCAGGAAACATCTGCTTTGCTTTGAAGGGCACTGGTTGAGGACAGCGGGATCTGAACCCGGCCTTGGGCTGTTGCTGCCCTGCTAGATTACTCAGCTTCCATTTCCCCATCAGCAAAGTGAAACCAAAAGCTTTTGGTATGTCCTTGCGACGAGATAGCATCTGACACCTGCGTGATGTCACTCAGTGCTTCTAAAATCGCTTTAGCTGGTCGTGGCAGCAGCCCTGTGCCAATCGGTTGCTGAGGCACTTGGTGCTCTGCAGGGATGCTTTGGATTTGTGTCCCCAGCTAGCCAGGCCAGGGGCAGTGGAGCTGTGAGGGGCTTCTCACTGCAGCAGTGAACCACGACTATAGAATCACAGGATGGCTTGGGTTGGAATGGAGCTTTACAGACCCTGCAATAAACAGGGACTACACCTAGATCAGGGTGCTCAGTGCATGCTGATCATGCTGCTTTGGATGCGGCCCAGGGTCTTGTTGGCTTTCTGGGCTGTGAAGGCACCATGCTGTCCATGTCCTGCTGCCATCCATTGATGCCCCCAGGTCCTTTTTGGCAGGGCTGTGCTCCATCTTTACACCCCCCAGCCTGTGCTGATAGCAGGGGCTGCCACCACCCAGGCGCAGGCCTTGCACTTGGATGGGTTGTACCTTGTGAGGTTCTCCTGGGCCCACTGCTCAGCCTGTCCAGGTCTCTATGGATGGCATCCCATCCCTGGGATGTGTCATCTGCAAACTGCTGAGGGTGCACTTGATCCCACTGTCAACATCACTGAGGATATTAAAGAATACTGGTCCCAGTGCTGACCCCTGAGGGACACCACTGCTCACCGATCTCCATCAGGACACTGAGCCATTGACTACCATTCTCTGGGTCATGAAACAACCTTTTCATGCTGGAGCTAAACCACAATAAAGTTCTCATGCTCCGAAGGAGTCATGAGTGCACATGAACAGCTCTTACAGGCGCAGCATGCAATGCAAGCAGCAGCTCCTTGGGCACGCTTGATGCAATCTCTGCTGGTGTTGCTCAGTCCTTCCTGGGGAGCTCATCAGCAAATGGCCTCCCCAGGGATAGCACAGCGTGCTGTTGCATCATGATGTTGTGGCAGCACCTCGGTGCCTCTCAGCCCCCTGCAGACCGGGCCAGGGAAGCGTATGGGCACAGCGGGGCTGCACACTCACTGCTGTGCTGCCAGGGGTGGTTGTGTTCCCAGGGCTGAGGGAATTGGGCTCTGGGTTCCCAACTCCTGTAATTTCTTGCAGTGTCTTGCATCACTCTCGCCTGCTTTTGGCGATTTCAGCCTCAGGGCCTGGCTCTGGGTCCGTGTGGTTTGAGAAGTGCCGCTGGTACCTGGAGCAGTGCCTGTAAGAACACCACTGTCCCTCAGTGAGGCTCTGCTCCATAATAGTGGGGCAGCTGTGGGCTCTGGGCAGGGCTGTGCTGTCCCAATCCACTGTGAGGTTGGGCAGAGCCGAGCAGCAGTGTGGGCATACGGCTCCGTCTTCCTTTGTATCAATATTTGAACAGCAAGCATGTTAATTATGGCAGGTTTGGTTTTTTTGCCTCTGTTGGTTCGCTGCCAGCTCTCTGTGGAAGAAAAATAGTGACAGCTAACTTGAGATCAAGAATTACGGCTCGAAGGGGCGGTGGAGCTATTTGTTTGGGATTTTAATTGAGGAATACGCAGGTGCTGCTGAGGTCTGCTCCCACAGACTGCTTCATGTTAAGCACACCGGTGGTGTGATCAGTAATTCACTCCTCTTGCTTCTAACACAGAGCATCCACCTCCTTTGGGCTCCCAATCTGAGCACGAGGGCAGTGGTAGCGGGCCAGGTCAGAGGTGCACGGCTTTGGTGTTGGCAGAGAGCTGCCCAATATTCCCCATCCACTGCTTAGAACCAAGTGTGTAAGACAAAAGGTAATCTTCGGGGCTTCCAAGGGACAGGCGGTGTGAAAGGCTTGATTGTAATTAGCATAATTAGTGTAGGATTTTATTTTTGCACGGGTAGAACTGAAAGAGAAAAGCAAAATAAGCCATTGATTTAAAATATAAAATAAACACTGGTAAGAAAGGTGCCCTTCTCTCATCCCAAATGGGCTGAAAAGCAAACATTCTTTTGGGGACTTTGCTGAGAAATCACTTTTTCCATCTCAGGCATTTTTTTAAGTGTTGCTTTTTGGGTACTTGGAGGGCATCACATCGCAGACCTGCGAGGAGGAAGGAGAGGCAGAACACATCAGTTCACTACAAACCTCTGCAGTTCTGGGAGCTGCTGAGTGCCATAGGAAGGAGCAGAACAAATGCCGTAGGACAGCTGAGGTTCCCCAGAGGACACGGGCTAAAAAAGGTGAAAGAAGTGCAATTAAGGGAGCTTTTCAGCACAGAAAGTTAATTAGCTACTAAATAGCATTCATTTAGTGCAGTTCAGCATGGGGAAATTTATGTTTTGAAAGCAAACAGATCAATGGGAAGCTGTGGAACAGGCTTTTGGGAAGTCCATGTTGACACTGACGTACTTTGTGCTGTGATGTCCTCATGGCTTTCAGCAGTCTCCCTGACAAGTGGGAAGAACTGCTGGCTTTGCTCTGTGTGTGCCTCCACACGAGGGTGTTCCCACATCTCATTTTGGGATTCCTGGCTGTGTGCTCATCCAGGCTCCTAACCGCCCCTTCCCTGCAGGTTAACATGGATTGATTCTATTGGGGCTCTCTGAGGCAGAGGGGCTTCAGTTCCACATGGTTTCAGCCCAAAGGGGAATTCTGCACGGCTCCCAACATCGTTACATGTTCCCACCAGTCAGGGTTTGGCATTGGACTTTGCTGCCCTGCCCATGTCCTTCCATCGCTCTGCAGCATCATCTGGTGCAAGCAGGGCTGTTTTGGCAAACTGCTTTGTTCCATATTACCTGTGTTCTTTTGCACTTCGTTCATCTATTGCTGAAATCAGCACGTTTCACAATTCATTATACATGTATGTTGTCAAGGACACTCTTTTATTTATCAGAACAATAGATTTGGGCTCCAGCTACCCAACCTGACCTCACTTTGTGCCATCGCTGCACTCAGCGTTTAGGCGTTTTGGGATATCTTTGAACTTTTATTGATGGATTATTTATTTGAAGCCATCTGTCATTGGCGTTTCAGGCAGCTGATGCTGCCGTGAGCTGCGTCACCTTGCTGGAGAGAATCGGAACTGGAAGGTCAGTGCCTGTGGGGAGCTGTGGAGAAGCAGAGAAACATCAGCCCTGGGGAGGGAAAGGGCACGTTGTTCCCATTTCATGGTGCTCATACATTATGGTGATGCTTATTGTCTGTAAACAACGCTTCACAAGGCAGCGTGCAGGAATAGATGGGGCTGTGGGGCAGGCTGCAATTACTGGAGGTGTGCTTGAATGCAGTGGTGATGGAGAGCCAAGGGGAGAGGGTTTGGCTTTTGCAAGAGACTCTGGGAGGCGGCTGGGAGGCACTCAATAAATGCCACATCCCGTCTGCCATCCTCCCTCTTATAATTACACGTGTCACATCTTGTCATAAAATGAGTTATTAGATCTTTGTCGCTAAAATAGCCTTCCCATGTAATTGGTGCAGGTCTCTGCCCTGGCTCTGTAACAGTAATAACAACTGGTTTCCTGTCTCTGTGCAGCAGGTGCGTGTTGGCTGGACGGTAAGTCAGCCCCACTGCTGCAGGTCAGCCCCACAATTCCTGCAGGTCTGCCCCACTGCTGTAAGTCATCCCGTTGCCAAGCAGTTCCTGCTGCAGCTGAAGCACAGGGCCAGCCCCACGCGGGCATTATGCTTTGTAGATGCTGCAGAAGCTCATGGAGCATAGAGGCATTGATTGCTGCAGCTGATGGTTGGGAGAAAATGCATCACTCCCTGATCTTGCAGCAGCAAGACTGAGATGTATTTTGTAACAAGAGAGTGATGGGACTTGAGCAAAGAGAAAAGGTGTCACTGGCCTTGTGGCTGTATCCGTGGGCTTCCTGCCTCTAGGTTTGCTAATTCTCCTGATAATCTTTTCCTCTGTCCCTTCTGTTCCCTTGGGGATTGCATGTGTTCTCCTGGCAGTCTGCTGTTTCTGGCTCCCACGGCCCCAGCTCTCTCTTAAATATTCCTCCAGCATTTTGCCTTGCACTGGTGCAAATCCCTCATCCAGCAGGTATAATAGTCTGGCTTTCATAAATAATAAATGGTAAAATTTTTCCCTTGTGTCTGCACATCAAGTGTGCCTGGATGGAGAACTCCCCAGAAGCCACAGAACCAGTGCTGTTAGTGCTACGTTCCACTACTTGGGCACATTAACAGTGCTTTAAGAAGTAGACCCACAGTTTAGAGTCTTTCCATTCCTTTTTATTGTACTTTTTTTCCCCAATATTGATGTATTAAGGAAAAAGTGACCCTAAACACTGCGAGGATTTTTTCCCCTCAGTTCCCACAGTGCCTGAACGCACACGGTGTGCATGGGGCAGCAGATCCCAGTGAGCCATCGCTGTGCCTCTGTTCAGCTCTGCACACAGACACAAGAACCTCTGCTCAGTCTTACAGTTGGTTTGAGTCACCTCTTCCAGGGCAATCCTGTGGAACCAGCTGTGCCTGCTGAGTGTTGCTTCACAAATACCAGCTGCTTACAGCAAGCAGTCCCACACGGCTGCCCTGCACCAGGGCTCCTGTTATTTTTGCATTCATGTGAGCTACAGAGAGCTTTAGGAAGGTGTTACATTTCGCAGCTTGAGCTGAAAATAGCACTTGAATTTTCACAAAGACCTGTACAATTTCCATGGGGAAGAACTTGAAGATCTCCAAGTCAAACCCCAACCCATCCCCACCATGCCCACTCACCACAGTCCTCAGCATCATGGCTGTGGAACACCCCCAGGGACGGTGACTCCCCCACTCCCTGGGCAGCAGTGCCAGTGCCTGGCTGCTCTTTCCGAGTAGAAATTTCTCCTGCTATCCAATCCGAATCTCTGCAGTGCAGTGCAAGGCCATCGCCTCTCATCCCATTGCTGTTAAGTGGGAGCAGAGCTTGGCCTCCACCTCTGATACAAGCCTACATGCTGTTGGCCGCCTTCTTGGTGGCTCACATTCAGGCAGCTGTGCCCCAGCACCCCCAGGCAGCTTTCCAACCACCATGCCCCAAGCCTGCAGCGTTGCATGGCATTATTGAGACCAAAGTGCTGCACGGGCACACCAAGACAGAGCAGCACATCATCACCAATGGAGCCATGGAGCTGCTCTTGGAGCTGGCAGCCGAGCGGCGTTTGTCCCTGCACAATGCTGCGGAGTGAAGGAAGGGGCTTTGGGGGCTGTTTCCCATGCGGGTGGGCGCTGAGGCTTTGAGCCATCCGTTGGAACCATTAAAAATGTAACCCACAGCCAAGGGGGATGTCCGGAGCCCCGGCCATTGGGGTGCAGTGACCTGAACCACGGGCAGATGCTGCACGCGGGGCTCGGCCCTGTGCAGGAGCACCGCAGCCGGGCTCGGCAGGCATACTGATGTGCTGTGCTGCAGATGCATGCTGAGTGTGTGATTTTCAGCGTTCAGTGCCTACATTGTTAGATAAGCGGATTAGAAAACATTGCATAAAGTGGCATTGCAGGGGGCTGTCTTTATACCTGCTACTTGCCTTGTTTTGCAAACCCTGATTTCACAGCGGAACCCATTCAGAGCTTGCTCTGAGATTGTTCACATGTATTGGCCTTTTTAAGAACCGAGGGGTCACAGTTTCAGATTCACTTAATTCTCAAAGCAGTGATATTTTTCTTTTGGGATCGGGGCTGGTGGCGGGCATGCAGGGCGTTTGCTCTGAGCTCAGTTTGCTCCTTAGGGTGGATGCATGGGTGCAGCGTGCTCCCAGCTCCCTGCATGCTCCCAGTTCCCTGCAGCATGCTGCTTCACTCTCCTGCTCCAGGCTGGCTTTGAGCTCATGTGTCACTTCCAGCTCCTTAACTCAAGTGCCAAGCTTGAAAATGGGAACCTGAAGCCATGTATGTCTGAATTGAGGCTTGTGAGGCTTGCTTGCATGGATCAAGTTCAGGAGAAGCCTCTTTTGGTCTTGCTGTGTTCAGAGGGACTTCACAGCTGATACCCAGGGTGCACAGCTCACCTCCCCAGGCAGTGGTGGGGAACACATCCACCCTCTCCAGTTCTGTGTGCAGCAGACCAAACCCAGGAGCGCCTGTTGGGATGGCAGGGCATTGATTTCAATAAAAATCATTTAATCTCTTTTGTAAGCAGCCTGTTATTGATTCCCTAGACCTGCCCTGAATTCCAATGTCAGAGCTCTGGGAAAGATGCATAGCCTCGTGGCAGCCGTGATTGTCACATGCAACTGCAGCTCCTGGCTAATGCTGCTGGGCTCTCCCCTCACTCTGCTACAGGGACACAGGTGATGGCTGCAGGGACACAGGTGATGGCTGCAGGGATGCATGTGATGACCACGTGCCACGTTCCCACTGCTGCACAGAGAGCCCCAACGGCAGCACCCAGAGCCCAGAGAGCAGCGGGCGAACGCAGGGAGAGGAGCAGCAGAAGGTGGGAGCCCTGGAGCAGATCTGCGGAGTCTTCAGAGTGGACCTGGGACAAATGAGATCCCTGCGCCTTTTCTTTAGGTAACCTTTCTTTAGGCACCTTTCACAGAGGTGCCGTGAGGCAGGCTTCAGGGGTTTGTTCTCCAGGAAAGATAAAATGCAGTTCTTTGGCATATCGGGAGGGTAAGGGTGCTCTTAGCAGCACGAGGGAAGCTCTTGGTGGAACAGCCTCACAGTGCTCCTCTGGTTCTGTGGTCACATCCAGAGCTGTAAGATGGTTTTTGCCTTGTTTGAAGGGAGAGCTTCATTACAGTTTGCTTTCCTCTCACTGCAATCCGATGTCCCCTTCCTGCGGGGCACCTCCTCACCCTGAGAGGTGACCTGAAGAGGAGAAGGCTCCAGGGAGATCTGTGCTGGCCTCTAAGTGTCCAAAGGGAAGCTGTAGGGAAGAAGGGAACAGACTAGCAGGGTCTGCTGATGCACAGGTTGCCTAGAGAGGCAGTGGTGCCCCATCCCTGCAGACAGCCAAGGGCAGGGGATGGGCTGTGAGCACTGATGGAGCTGTGGGTGTCCCTACTCAGGGCAGGGGTGGCACCAGATGGCCCTTAGGGTCCCTTCCAGCTCCAACCATCCTGTGATGGTATGATTCTGATTCTAACCCCACTTTGCCCTCCCCACAGCGACGAGGCATGCACCTGTGGGCAGCTGGTGGTCGCCAGCCGGGAGAGCCAGTACAAGATCTTCCATTTTCACCATGGAGGCCTGGATAAAGTGTCAGAGGTGTTCCAGCAGTGGAAGTACTGCACCGAGACCCACCTGAAGGAGCAGGTAGCGGGCAAGGTGGGGCAAGGGACTTCTCACAAGGAGTTGGGGAAATGAAGCAGTGAGGTTCCATCACTAAATAGGGCAGCAAGGCACCGACTGTTACTGGGATACAGCCAGCAGTTAGCTGGGAGGTCTTGGTTGTGTTTGTTCATCCTCATCCATTCCTGTTCTGCCTGTGGAATGCAGAGCAGATAAGGCAGGAACCTCGTTAGGGGGTAATTTTGCTGGCTGTGGTGTGCAGGTAGATCAGCACTGTGCTCTGGGTGGTGAGGTGGCTGGGAACCAATTTCCAATGCAGTGGCACTGCTGTCCGAGCCTTTCATCCATTTTGTGAAGCATAGCATACTGCATCTGAAAATGCTTTGACAAGGCATCTTGCCATATTTTGTTCAATCTACATACAAATGTGATAAGAGCTGTTTAATTATCTGTTTAAGATACTATATGTGCTTATTAGTAACAGTGATTTTTAAATTTCCATCCTTCCCACCGAGACCCCTGCTGCTTTTCTTATTGTGGTCGCATGGGCTCACTTTTTGCATTGAACAACCTTTGATTTTTAAATTAAATGTCAGCTGCAGTCTTGCACTGGGATCAGGAGTGCCCTTAGAGAGCCTGGCAGTGCCGTTCCCCGCTTGCCTAACAGCAATCCCTTTGTATATGGCCAATCATATGTAATTTATTGCAGGCATTCCTGGCAGGGTGAAGTTTTGCTGTAAGCAGCATTAATTCGCTTTCAGGTCAGGGATAAGATGGGGGGAGGAATAGGAAACTGTGTTGTTTTTGGTTGTTTTTTAAGATGAAGCTGTTTTGTGGCGCTCTGATTTTTAATTATTCTAATCACTCGTGGTTGGAATGGTTGGAATTAAGAAAACAACCTTGCTAAGTGCTGTGCCTGCTACAAGAACCACAGGGAAAGGTTTTGCTGCTCCCAGCGTCTCACGCTGTGCCGCTATCTGCCTCCCGCCTTCATTTTTGTTCTGTTTTGTTTTGTTTTGCTCCCCTCGCTCAGCAGCTCGCTGATGAGAAGACATGCATGCAGTTCTCCATCCGTCGGCCCAAGCTGCCCTCATCAGAGACGCACCCAGAGGAGAACGCATACCGGCGCCTCGACGTGTCAGCATGGCTCAGCCACCTGAACCACTGTGGGCAGGTGGAGGAGGAGTACAAGCTGCAGAAGGTGAGTTGAGGCTGCTGCTCTGTGCTGGGCAGAGTCCTGGAGTGGAAGCTTGGTTTGCTTTCGGGGCATGTGATGTTGGAGGGGATGAAGGTTGCTCGTGGTGCATGGCTGGAGGTGTTGGTGGGACCGCAGAGCGCTTGCAGGTGAGATCTGAGCATCATCCCAAGGAGGCAGCAGGATGGGTAAACCAACGCGTCTGTGCTCTGCGTGCTGTGAGCAAATCAAAGAAAGAAAAATTGAGATGACTGTATGAAAGAATGCGGGGCTTTCGGGGGAGCACCGGGTCCGGGTCTTGAGAGGGGTTTGCAGTGAAATGCGGTGTCTCCAAGATTGGGGATTAAGCCGTGACATGAGAACGACACGTTAATCATAGAGCCACTCCAGGGGGGGTTATTGACATTGAAATGAGCCCGATTTGTGTCTCGTCTGGGAATAGAAGGCCAGCACTTTCCCTCTAAACATGTGCAAATTGCAGGAGCTTGAATCAAGGCGTCACTTGTCAGGAGAGAGCTGCAAAGCCACGCAGCACAGTGGCGGGCAGTTCCTTGTTGCTGTTTTTGGGAATGCTAAAGCTGAACCGGTCCTAACTTCTGTTCAGACAGCCAAGGTCAGGCTGGACGGGGCGCTGAGCACTGATGGAGCTGTGGGTGTCCCTGCTTAGCGCGGGGGGTGGGACCAGATGCCCTTCAGCATCTCTTCCAACTCAAACCTTGCTATGATTCTATGGTTCTACTCTTCCTTCCAGGCCATTTTCTTTGGTGGGATCGATATGTCCATCCGTGGGGAAGTGTGGCCTTTCCTGCTGCACTACTACAGCTACGAGTCCACCTCTGAGGAGAGGGAGGCACTGAGGGTGCAGAAGAGGAAGGAGTACTTTGAGATCCAGGAGAAGAGGTAACAGAGTGGCCTCAGCCTCGGCTGCTCCCCTCTCTTTAGCTTCTAACTCCGAAGAGCTGCTGGGGACAGAGGTGAGGGGAGCAGATTTGCTCTCAGCACAGCCAGTCTTACTCCAATGTTATCTCACCCAGCTTCTGGAGCAGCACCAGCAGCACCACGCAGGGAGTTTGTCTCACAGGCAAGGCTATGGCCTGACATGCTAGGCTTAGCAGGCTGAAGGTGAAAACAGGATTTTAGGTTTCTTCATGAATGTATCTGGATGTAAAAATAGGGAAGAAGAAGATATGTCAAATTTAAGGAAGTTATCTGTGCTTTGCAAACTGATTGTGGGTAAATTTGAGCTGGAGAGAGACTGTGGTATTATTATTTTGGAGTAAATTGCAGCAGAGTGGTGAGTTCTGGTGTGACACCCACAAGGAGCAGTGGAGAGCATCATCAGCTGCTCCAGACATCGACTTCATCACAAAACACACAGTGTCACCCACTCAGAACCCAGGAAGCCCCTTCTGATATTGCCTTTGGACAGAAGATGTGCTGTTCCGGACAGACCACTTGTCTGCTTTTCAACTGATGAGAAAACTCAGTATAGAAATAGGGTTTTTTTCTCAAAGCCAAAGCTGAAGTAAGGCTGTTTGTTCTTTGTGACAGTCCTGTGCCTGTAGTCTCAACGTACCTGTGTTGCTGTTCAATTTTCAGGCTTTCCATGTCTCCAGATGAGCAGAAGGATTTCTGGCGCAAGGTGCAGTTCACAGTAGACAAGGATGTTGTGAGAACTGACCGCAGCAACCAGTTCTTCCGAGGGGAAAACAACCCCAATGTGGAAACAATGAGGTGATGTGTCTGATCTCAGCGTCCCACACAGTGCCCTACTGAGCACGTAGGAAACTCCAGAACTCCCCGTGGCCCAGGCTGCCTCTGCTGCTGCCTTGGGAATACTGAAGAGCATCACACATAGGATGGCTGGACCAGAGGATGCAAAAATAACTCCTTCCCCAGAGCTCTCACTACTGCCATCCCCTAGCTTCCCTGCACATAAAAGAGGGGGGAGCCTTCTGCAGCTCTGGGGGTAAAGAGTGCTGCAGCAGGGTCGTGGGCAGGTGCTTATGGCTGTGGTTCTGCTGATGGGGTGGAAGACCAGCCCTCAGAGTCTCCTTGATGGGTGCGGGACTCATCAACGTGTTCCTGGTGAATGGTTGGGGTAGGATGGAAGGGCCGTGCCTTCCACATCTCACCTCTCCTCTTGAATGTCTCCTCCAGGAGGATCTTGCTGAACTACGCAGTGTTTAACCCAGCTATTGGGTATTCCCAAGGCATGTCCGACCTGGTCGCCCCAATCCTGGCAGAGGTCCTGGATGAGTCAGATACTTTCTGGTGTTTTGTGGGATTGATGCAGAACACCATCTTCATCAGCTCACCCCGGGACGAAGATATGGAGAAACAGCTGGTGAGGAGGAGGGCTGGGCTCGGTTTGGTCCTGTCTGTAATTTCTCCCTTCCTCATTCAAACTGGAGGAATGACGTAAAGCTGTTAACTGGTCTGTGTGAAATCATGCACCAAAGCCACAAAGCATCCGATGGATAAAATGAATCTCAGGTGATTGAGGCACTCCAGGGGCAATTATAGGCAATAAGTTGTCAGTCAAGTTGCCTTGGCTGTGCTGAAGGATGCTGATTCAAGGAATCTTTTATGGTCATCTTTTATTTAGGATTCTGCTGCCTTTTTCTCTGTGCTTCTGTCAGGCAGAGGAGACTCACTCATTTGTTTCCATCCTGATTTGGGGGCATTAGGTATGAATGAGGCGTAGTAGTGGAGCTGCAGCCCTCTGTATGAGCTTTTTTGAAGGTTTTAACATTTTTAATGGATATCTTTTTAATGATATCCAAATGAAAAGCCTTTCCTATCTGGCAGAGTCACTTAAAATAAAGTGACCTTGCTGAAAAATAGAAACCTTTTAGGTTTGAACATTAATGTCAGTTGCTCGCTGGTCAGAATCCTGGGAAACACATTTTAAATCTGAAATCTTGTCCAGGTCATGGTGGCACTGATGTAAAATGGTAAATTTGTTATGGAAGCCTGGTGGGGTGCTGTCGGTGAGGTGCAATCATTGTATGGATTATGCTCTGCAGCGTGCCCATAGCATCAGGCTTCTTAAAATCACTCACACGTTGCTCAGCCCCCGCTGAAATGAAATGCTGTAGATAGCCACATCCTGTCTGCACTCGAGGGCTGCGTGCTGCTTTGCCCAGCCCGACTCTCCCCATCTTCCTTTAGCAGTCAGAGGATTTTCTTTTCACCCTCCCTCCTTCTTTGTGGAATAGCTGCAGTGGCCCGGGCTGCTCCTGGCTGAACGTAAGGAGCTGCCTGTGAGCCGGGGCCGTGAGCTGGGGCTCTGTGTGGGAGGACAAAACCCAAACCAGTGTTAGCAGGCCTGGCTTGTGCTGGGGACGTGGGGGGGCTCGGGGGGCTCTGGGGGTCCTGGCACACAGGCAGTGGCTCAGCCAAGTGCATCTCTTGCAGATGTACCTGCGGGAGCTGCTGAGGCTCATGCACCCACGCTTCTACCAGCACCTTTCTGCCCTGGGGGAGGACGGCCTGCAGATGCTCTTCTGTCACCGCTGGATCCTCCTCTGCTTTAAAAGGGAGTTCCCCGACGCTGAGGCTCTGCGCATGTGGGAAGCCTGCTGGGCACACTACCAGGTGGGAGTCCATGCAGCACACAGGCAGTGTGCATTGCTGAGCCCTCACCTCAGCACCCTGCGGGGTTTTCCTTAAAGGCCCTTCGTAGCAAAGTATCCGAAATAAGTTACACTGCAGGCATTCCCTCTCCCGCAGCACTCTCTTAGCTGAGATGTGACAGCTTGGTTTTGTCTTTGCCGGGTTCTGCTTTGATTTGCTGGAGGTAACCTTGAAAGAAATGGGAAGTCGTACAAACTGCACGTGGAGCTGCCTGGTGAAGGCACTGAGGAGCTGCCTGAGCTACTTTATGCTCACAGACAGATCGGCTCCGAAGGGCTCTGCTTCATTTACAAAACTGTTCATTCATCAAAGTGCAGGTTCCCCTAATTTGAACATTTGCAGCACTGACACCTGAAAAGTCTGTTTCACAAGCTTGTGTTCCTTGTGGGCATCTTCCAGCAGTTTTCCCTGTCAGATGCTGTGGGGAGACTGTAGGTATTTCAGAGAGTCTGTAACTACCAAAGGGATTTACCTGTAGAACAAAAGGATGGACACTGCTCCCCAGCTTGGGGATGCCTATGCTTTTCAGAATGTGCTGACCATCCATTCTGAGGTTCAGACTCCTCTTTAACAGCTGGACAATGTCTTCCCAGAGCCACCAGTCTGCTTTGAAAGCTGTGGCCCAAACCACACTCCCACACTTTAAAGGTGAGAGACTTTGACTCAGCTGTGATTCAGAATCCACAACAACTCCTTTATGAGCACCACTAAGCAGAACTGGAAGGAGCAACAAATCTCTCCTCAGGACGTGCTTGTGGAGGGTGGGGAGCCAGAGCTCAGCTTCCACCTGCTGTAACCCAGCCCGTGTTCTCTTTGCAGACAGACTACTTCCACCTCTTCATCTGTGTGGCCATCGTGGTGATTTATGGGGATGATGTCATTGAACAGCAGCTGGCCACCGATCAGATGCTGCTGCATTTCGGCAACCTGGCTATGCACATGAACGGAGAGCTCGTACTCAGGAAGGTAAATGTCTGCATGCTGAGGTGGGCTCTCAGGCCCATGAGATGAGTCAGAGCATGGAGAAAACCAGGGACCGGTGCTTCATCTTCCTCACCTCCTGTATCCCGTGCTTGCCTGCAGCCAGCAAGAACAGGGTGATGCTGCTGGGACGTGCCAGCACACAGCAGCACCAAGCCCAGGCTGCAGGGCAGATGCAGGCACTGCGGTGCCGAGGGGCAGGAATCCCATGCTGAGAGCAGCTCCTGCTAAATCCACCTGCTGGCAATGCCTCCAGGCCCCATTTAACCTCCAGCTGGCTGTTCAGGAATGGTGCCCCACGTTTTGACTCCTATCACAGAGCTGAGCAGGGCCCGATGGCAACCCCAGTGCTTTGTATCCGCACCCTGGCACGCGGGAATGACTTTGTCTCTCTCCCCTCTAGGCGAGGAGCCTGCTCTATCAGTTCCACCTGCTGCCCCGCATCCCCTGCAGTCTGCACGACCTGTGCCAGCTGTGTGGGACGGGGATGTGGGACAGCGGCTTCATCCCTGCAGTGGAGTGCTCTGGTCACCACCCCGCAGCCGAGGGCTGCCCCTATGGGGGGCTGGTGGAGGATTCTTCTCCCAAGGCAGGAGGTGAAGGCAGGAGAGGAGTGAAAACACACGACATCTTCAATTTCCGAAAATAGCTGGAGAGGAACCGGGCGCGCCAGAGGAAGAGGGAAGGGCAGGAAGGATGTGCAGAGGAAAAATGTGGAGGACAAAAATGGAGGGGAGGTTTGTCAAGGCTCCGGAGAGGACTGGAAGGGGGAGAATGGAAGAGGGATGGAGTCTGTCTGCAGGAGAATGGCACTGTGTGAGCGGAGGAACGAAACGCACCCAACCAGGAACAGCGTTTGCACGTGCTTGGATTTGATCTTCATAGGAACACGAAGTGTTTCTAGACCTTCACAAGGACTTTTTTACTCTGCCTCTGAGACTGGACTGGTTAGGAACCAGAAGTTCTACCTTGCTGATGAGAAGCGTGAACGCTAATGAGAGCCGAGTGCCCCCAGCAGAGTGTGTGGCTGGTGGGGGGGGGGGCAGGGCCCTGCAGCATCCCTGCACCCCGAGCACATGTGCTTCAACCAGAACAATGCCTCTTGGTGGCTTCTCTCTAATGCCACGACGATCATTTTAATTACAATCTGCCAAAAATAAACCTGCAGACCATTGGGACTGCAGGGGACGTATCTGTTCTGTTGGTGAGGAAGAGCTGGTCACCTGAAGGCCATCTCTTGCTCTCTGTGTTTTTACATGGCATGCCTGCTGGCATGATTCTTCTCCTTTTGTACAGAGAGTGCACAGCCACGGGTCTTACAGCACTGCTTTCTGTAGTCAGGGTATTTCATAGACACCTTTTGGAGTTTACTTCTTTGTGACATTACAGCAAAGCTGCTGCTTTATGCTGCCAGCCACAGACTTTAGAACCTTGTTTATGGAATTCTGTTGTTTCTAGTGTGTTTCCAACGTGTTCCCTTTGGCTCTTCCCAACGACTGAATATTTTCTGTCCTTATTTGTTTTTGCCATAGGCACGTGGGGCGGACCCAGCGCTCCTCAGCTGATGCCACCCGTATGCACTCTTCCCCATCCTGAAAGAAAAACAAAACTTGGTTTGTTGCAGTTGTTTTTGCTGAGCTGTCTTTGGTAAACGTTTCCCTTGAAGTATTTTTGGAAGGACAGCATGTTTTCACTGCTGCCTTCTATAAAATCTGCCAACTGGAAGCTGTGCTGAGGCCTTGAGTGCAGCCATGTTGCCAAATACAAAACGTCTTTACCAAATCCACTGGCAGCCAAAGGTGTGTGCTGAGCCAAAGCTCGTGCCAAGAGGAGTCTGGGGAAAGCTTCCTTATGAACGGACATGGAGATGGGCTGGCAGAGCGCCGTGCTGGTTTTGCTGCTTCCTTCTGCCCAGCGCTGTGGCACTGAGCCTGGCAGGCAGGTTGGTGCAGAGCACAGTGCTGTGCTGAGACCCACCGAGCACGTGCTGCTTCCCCAGTGGGAGAAGTCCTGGCCTCAGGCTGCACCACGAGGCCACAACGCTGTGCTGGGGCAACTCTAGAGGGTCCAGCACTGCTCCTGCTGCAGCAAATAGGAGGCAACGAGAGGAGCTGAAGTCGATAATTTCTGGTGTTATTTTTTCTGCCATTGAAATGTCGTGCAGCGATGTGGAAATCACTCGGGATTTGTTTGGTGACAAACAGCACTGCGGTTCTCCCACGCGTGGCGCAGCCCAAAGCAGGGCACTGCTGGGATCTCCTTGCCCCCCCCCGCCTGCTGCCACCCGATGTCCCACAGCAGATTTCAGCCATTTGCAGCGCCATGGCCCCAGTGTTGGCTGCTGGTAACTCACGGTGCCTCTATTAAATTCACACTAAATGTCCACAGCTCTCTGTGCTGGCATCGTTCCTGTGTCAGACGGCAGTGGTTGGGGTTGGCTGTTCTCTGGGCAGCTGCTGCTCAGGGGAGCGACGTGGTGTTTGCCTGTTGTGAGCTGCACTCAATATTCCCCTTCCTCCTGCTCCTGTGTCAGGGTAGGGGGCAGCAGGCTGGGGGCTGCGGGGCTGCCATCCCCAGGGCTGCACGCAGGCAATGAGCTGCAAATTGTGGGCACGGGAATGGCTGCAGACACTGCTGAGCTGTCAGTGGGGCTGTGCAGGAACACCATGCTCTGGAAGCTGGTGCATCACCCTCTGTGTCTCTCTGCTTGGCTCAAACACACAGCAGCCGGGACAGCTGCATCATGGTCACCTCGTGCCCAAAACGCCTTCCAACTGCTTTGTGACTGCTTTGTGCTCCTTGTCCCCACAGACTGCTCCCAGACCAGGCTGCTGGAAACCCAAAGGAAGCTCCTGAAATATTTTCACAGCCAATTTTATTGCAGTCTGCATTTCGGCCAAGAGTTCCCACAGAATCCAAGTGTCCAAAAGTCACCACCCTCCGAATGCAGTTGATTTCTTCCTCCAGCTCTGAAAGGCAGCTCTCTCTAAGGTCATGCTTATAAAGGGCTTTGAAAACAGTTCTGCTTCTAAGATCCTTGCTTCACTAACCCACACATCTGCAGCTCACAGGGCTGAGACCTGCCCTCTGGCATCAGGCTGTGCCCCAATGCCCAGCACAGCTCTGCAGCACATCGGATTCCTCCCAGCATCTCACCATCCTCCTCTGTAGGTTTAAGCAAAAAAAATGGGCTCTTCTCAAAGCTTGTGCTCTTCCCAAGGCACTGCTCAGGCTCCTGGGAAGCCCTGGTGCAGCACAGCACAGGGATGGGCAGTGGAGGGATGAATGGATGGAGGAGGAATGGAGGGAGGGAAGGAGAGATGAATGGATGAATGTTTGGATGGATGGATGGATGGATGGATGGATGGATGGATGGATGGATGGATGGATGGATGGATGGATGGGTGGAGGGATTGATGGACGGAGGGATGGATGGGGAGATGGAGCCAATGGTGTGGCCACGTGCATCTCCCCTGGACTGTGCTCCCCAGTCCCCAGACCAGACATCCCTGCCCACCTCTGCACTTCTGGCATTTTGTTTTCAAACCCATCATTGTCTGCAAGCTGTTCTCATTAAAACTGATGTTTCACAGCTCACCTTTAAAACAAAGCCCCAGTTGGTCTCGAGGGAAGGGAATATCAAAGAGGTTTTTTTTTTTCCCTCTTTCCCTTTGCAAGCCCAGTGCTGGTTTGTTCACATCCCTGCAAGTAAATAAATGAGCAGAGCCATGCCATGATGCAGTGGCACAAAAAATAGGAAAACAAAACCAAATGAAGATGCCTCTTCCTGCTGAGCTCCCCAGGGCCATCCCTGGAACACGGTGTGCCAACAATCAGGGCTGGGATCTGCTTGCAGCAGGGACCTGCTCCACCCCATCACACGGTGCCAAATGCCCACGTATGTTTTGCTGGACTCAGAGCTGTACCTCAGTGTTATAACCACACTTCTAATGAAGGTACTTCTGAAGCAGAATTACCCAAGCAGCTGTTCTTGTGTGAGGTCTGGATGCAGGAAAATTGCCTTTGAGGAGCCAAATCCCTGCAGCCGGGCTGGGTGCTGTGAGTAACCCAACCACATCAGGGGACCCCTGAAACACACGGGTGAGCACGAGGACAGCACCACTAAGAAGGACCTGCTGTGACCCAGCACTGTTGGTCCACTGTTGGACCCAGCGCCTCCAGCCCTCTGCAGGACCGCCCCAAGGACGCACACTGAGGTCCTGCTCAGCGGTGGGATGCAGAGGAGGAGCAGCCTCAACCTGTGCCCGGGATTTCTGGTTTGCTTTGGGTTGGGATTGTCTTTCAGGAACCACAAACAAGTCGGGCCGCTTCTGCCTCTGCCTCTGCCTTGCCCAACCCTGCAGTGCCCAGGGCGGTGGCCGGGTGACCGAAGCCACTTCCACAGCTTCACAGCATGGAGCTGCCATCCCTATGGGCACAGGGGGGACGGGGGGAACTTGCTGGAGTGCTGGGCTCACAGGGTGCCTTTGTGGGGTGACTGCAAACCCCTCCGAGTGGTCCTGATCCCCAGCACAGGGACCCTTAAGGGAGAGTCCTTAAGGGAGCACAGACAGGGGTGGGCGGCCCACGGGTGGTCCCAGCAGCTGGGTCCTGTCCCAGGAACCCAATTCCCACACACTGCATGGGGGGCGGCTGAGGGAGGACTTCCAGCGGTGACTGGAAACCTTGGAAACGGCCCAAACACCAGCTGGCCTTTGGGCCTTCTGCCAAGGGTAATAAATCTGCCCCGGGGGCTGCGCGGCTGCCAGTGATGCTGGGCGGGCGCTGGCTGTGCCGATGGCTCTCAGGGGGCTGGGGGACCTGCGGGGTGCATGGCTCTGTACTGCTTGGGGATGCGGCATCGCTGGGGATGAGCTGCAGAGAGCTGAGAGCTGACCCCACTGCAGGAGCACCGTGCAGAGCAGAGCTCAGGCAGAGCTCCAGGCACGGAGCTGGGCACAGCGAGCAGGGTGAGGAGCAGCTCCCCCAGCTGGAAAATCTCCTCGTTCCCTCCTGCAGGCATGGACTGCAGGAAGAGGGTCAGGCCCCACGCTGCAGCCACCCGCATCAGGAGCTCACGGGCACAGTGATGGCCGCCCTTCATCCCGTGTGCTCAGCCCCGTGCCTCCACAGGCAGCGGGAGGAAAGGGTTAAGGAGCTGCCAGCAGGGATGAGGCGAGGGAATTCAGCTGCTGACGCAGGTAGGAGATCTGCAGGCGAAGCATCCCTGCTGCAGACCCGGCAGCAGCGTCACCACCGTGCTGCCAGCTCCCCCCGCACAGCACACAGGGCTGCTCTGACCTCAGGGCTGCTGCTCTGCACCACGGGGCCCCGATTCCCAGTGCTGCCCAGGAGCCCAAGGAGGCAGAACCAAGCTGGGGGTCGGGGCACTCCCAGCCCTCACCTTGCTGCCCAAACCCACCTGGCACTGCCATGCACAGCAGCACTGCAGCCCTATGGAAATGCCCAGGGAGGAGCCATGCCCGCAGACCCCGGGAGGGCACTGCTGCAGGGCTGCGTGTGCTGACCCTTCTGTTCTTGAAAAATCACTTGTCAGCAGCTCAGGCAATAAAAGGACTCGGAACGAGTACTGTTGAAATGGGTGGCAAGGGAAGAAATGGGCGGCTGAGACACGGTGCTGTCAGGGATGTTCTGCACGGCGTGGGATGGCTGAGCACAGCACATCGTGGCACAGCATGGCACGGCTTGGCATTGCCATCCCATGGGAGTGGCAGAGGGGTGACCTGCCGGCAGCAGGCAGCTCGCACATGGCTCTGCTGAGCCACTGTTATCAGAGGACAGAGGCTGCTGTGGCATCGGGACATTGGCTCTGGGGCTCCTGAGATAGGCGTGAGCACGGGCTGTTCCTACCTTGCTGTCCCCAGAACCAGTTACCACGCCAGGCCCTATGGAATACAATAGGATAATCGATGGCCCATTGTTGCTGGGCTTAATTTAGCCATTCAGGCGGGGAAGGAACAATGTGAGCGTACGTAAGCAGGAGAAAAAGCAGCAGATGAATCAGCCCTGAGCCCTCGGTGGTGCAGGGGCTGAGCGAGGCAGGCAGATGGACACATCTGCAGCAGCGCAGGTAATGGGGATGTACTTCGCTTTGTGCAATGCCAGGTCTAAAATGGCTGCGGTTGTGCTTGGTATTAAGCAGCTGCATGGCCACGAATCCCTCTCAAGCTGATCCAGCAGCAGGGATGGAGCTCTGGGGGATGCAGCCTGGGAGGGGCAGCCCCACTGCCGTGCCATGAGCAGGGCACCATCCCAGCACATCTCCCAGCCTGCGCTCAGCCCGACCCAAAATGTCCCATAAATGGCACTGTGAGTGCCCCAGCAGCCATCTGCCTCACATCCCAGCTCAGAGCCCACGTCCCTCCCACTGCCCTGCTGCTCACTATGCCCACCCGGTGCCGGGGATCACCCCGCTCGCTGTTTGCCTTTGCATTGCTGTGGGTTGGCTCACACTGCGCCCCGGGCAGCGGCTGGTGGCACATTCGGGCTTTCCTGTCAGTTAGTCACTGCACTCTGATCTGTTATCTGCTTATCTCTGTTGCTCTCTCCGGGGTTTGGTGAGCCCTGCCAGTGAGGAAGTCCTTAGGAACAGCCAGAGCAGGATCCCAAATGGATGAGTCCTCCCGCACCACCCCACAGTCCCACAGACTCCACTTTTGCCTCCCTTTTGCTGTCTGGAGGTGGCAGCCGGACAACATTTCCTCCCAATGTGCCAAACTCTGGCCTACAGTCTGTGCTGTGGGGTCCTGCCTGGCTCTGCTCAGCCCAAACACCTGCACCAGGTTTGCTGCATCAGGCCCTCAACCTGCGCACTGCTTCCCCGGCTCAGCCCCTTCCCTCAGCATCTCCCCCTTGAGACCCTCGGTGCCCAAGCGTGCCCTGCGATGGATTAGCAGCATGGCCTCAGCCTGGATCTCATCCTTGAGCATTCGGCTCCTGATAATGTCCTCAATTCCCACCTCAGCATCTGCAGCAGTCCCAGCCTGATCTCAGCCACAGGCACAGCAGCAGCGGGGCACAGCGACACGGCTCTGGCTCCAGCCTTGCCCACCCAGGACAATGCTCCCCAGCACCCACACGCTATCCTGGGCCAGCCAGGCACAGGCAGCTCTGCTGGACCCGGACCACCCCCACTCCAGGGGGCCCCATCTTTGGAGGAGCACCCTGTGCCCGGCCCCACACCCTGCACACCCAGGGCACAGAGCCAGCGCCCTCCCCACACCGCCTTTTATGGCTCTGCTGCAGCCGTGGCCCAAACATGGAAGTAGAGCCGGGAGCCGCCCCGGAGGCCCCCCCAGCCCCACTTTGCAGCACAGTACCCACACCTGGAGCCTTGCCCTAACCACCCCCCATCCCATGCAGCCCCAGCCCTGTCCCACACAACCCCATATCTGCTTTTTGCTCCAACCTCTGCACATCTCCTGGTGCGTAGCGTTACTTTGCACACCCCTGTGCTCCCCAAAGCACAGGACAGAGCACAGCATGCATCATGTCCCGGTGCTGCTCGCAGCATTGCACATGAACAAGCTGTGAGCAGAATTGGGGTGCTGGTACGTACAGCCCAGGTCCCCACCTCACCCTGGGATGCAGGAGGAGTGGGGACAACTGTCACCACCACCACCACTGCCTGCTGGGGTGGGCAGGGCTGGGGAACCCATCCAGAGGAAAGGGTGTGCCCCAGCAGTACAACGGGTAGGTGGGAGAAATGAAACTGCCTCCACTGTCCCCACAGCATCACCCCAAGGGCAGGGTGCTGCCTGTCACCTCCCCTGGGGACCCAGCTGGGTGTGAGCCCCAGCTCACCGCGGGTCACCACAGATGGGGACAGCATCACCGCAGTGGTGATGCCACGGCCCAGAGGATTTCACCTGGGGAAAAGCTGAGCTCCGGGGCTGCGTGTGGGCTGTGAAGTGTGAGCGAGGCCAGGCAGCCGTATTTCCTGGCTGAGGGCAGTAAATCCCCACAGATGAGGACAGGGGCTGTTCTTTTAGTGACAGAGCTCCATGAATCAGCGCTGCCGCTTTCTGCACCCCACAGCCTCCTGCTGCCTGGCACGCCTCGTGTCAGCATCCTGTCCCAAAGCCCCCGAAGGGGTGGCTCAGGGCAGTGCCATTGGGCACAGGGCTGCGAGGACCTTCCCTAACGTCTTCCTTCCTGTTCAGTTCAGCCCCTGTAGCACTATGACCAAACCGGTGCTGGGTTTTCCAGATGCCCTGGGAGATGCACATAGGGTTTCTCACAGTGTGGTCACAGGTCACCTATTGGAATGGGGTTTCCAAAGTCTGCAAAGCTCAGCAGGAAGTGCAGTACTTCAGACAGATGTCTCAAAAGCTCTTCTGCTTGGGGATCAAGGAGGGGCCAGGGGATCAGGGAGGTCCTGCAGCCCCAGAGCTGCAATAGGGGCTGATCCCTGATCCTGTCATGATGACCCACAGGGGAGAGCTTTAATCCAGAGGAGAAACCCAAGCAGCCCTAGCAGCTGGAACAGCAACTTGTCCCCTCTCTGACTACAAACAAGGCACGTGTTTTTGACAACAGTTCTGCATCTCTTTCCTGGCCTGGGTGGAGCTCCCCACTGCATCAAGTTCCCATGTGAAAACCCGTGGTTAACCTAAGAACTGCACAGCTGGGCCTCAGGGGTTGGAGCAGTTGGGGCACAGGTGACACAGCAGTGAGCACAGCGTTCCCTTTGGATCCTTGGGCTCTTCAGGCACTATGGAGCCATCACAGTGCACACAGGTGGTGCTGAGAGCTGGCTGCAGCCGTGTACCCATCCCTGTCCCCAGTTCTTTCAGTGCTGGTGAAGAAAGCCTGCGAGTGTGCTGCAGAGATTGCAGCGAGCACATGGCTTGGAGCTGCTCAAGTCCTGGGGCAGGGAAATGCCTTTAGGGTGAGAGAGCAGTGTGGTGCAGTCCTGTGCCAGGGTGGCTGCAGAGCACTGCACGTGTTGGGGAGCCGAGCATCTCTCACACCGCCCAAGAGGCAGCTGGAGCTCCCCAAACCTGCTCAGCATCCTCAGGGGAAACCAGACCACCAGCAGCAGCCTAAAAATATCTGCCCAGAGTGCTCAGCTGAGAGAAGGGGAAGTGAGAAGGGAGCAGGGCTGCAGCTTTCCATGGAGAAGCCCCACCCGGGCACGGGGCAGCCAAGCACAAGGAACCTGCTGGGGAGCAGAGCGCTGCAGTGCTTACATGGCCACTGCCAGGGGCTGGCATTGCCCTGATTAACACACGTGTGCAGCCTGGGCTGTGGGTTCTGCCCTGAAAGTACAGCTGGTCTCCCACCCCCATGCAAGTCTGTGGCTTTTCCAAGGGGTTTAGCATGGCTCCTCTTGGGTTGGGCTGAGCAGCTTTATAGCAGAGCACTTTCTAGTGACAGTGTAATGCACAGAGGGCGGATGGTGTGTACAGTAAATCTTCCTGAAATCTTTGCACACACAAATATTTGGTGTAATCCACTGAAGGGGTAACGTGGTGGGGCAGTCATTGGGCTGCTGAATGGCTCTGCAGCCAGTCTCCAGCTACACAAGCAGAGGTGACGCTCAGCGGAGCAAAGCAGGGCGGAAGGAAACCAGGAGGGAGGGAGGGAGGGAGGGAGGGAAGGCTGCAGGGAGCTGCGCTGCTGCCTCGGCTCAGGTGCAGGCAGAATAGAAACTGCCCACAGTGCTGCTGCCCGCTTCCTGCTTCTGCTACATAAGCAACATGCATGTTCCAGCCTTGTGCGTGCCCCAGCTCCACGTGCATGTCCCAGCCCTACTGCTTGAGAGTGCAGCTGGGCCCGTTCAGCCCAGCCACAGGCTGATGGCACGAATTCTGATGCATGCAGTCCCCACACCATGACTGGGATGCTGCTGCTGCTGCTGCTGCTGCTGCTGCTGAGGCTCTGCCTGCACCTGCAGCTCCTGAAGGCAGCCCAGCCCAAACCAGTTAATTATCACTGCTGTCTGCGGGCAATTACCCACCTCACCTCCTGCACTGCTCTCCTGCCCAGCCCATGGCAGCACCAAGCTGCAGCACACACTCCTCAGCTGTGAGCTCAGCGAATAAATCAATCCATCAGCTGCTGGGTGAGCAGCTCAGACTGCCTGGCCTGGCTGCAGGGGCTAATCCTGCTCAGAGGGATTTGCTGGGAGGGTTTGAGTAGGAGATAAAGCTACTGGGGTGCCCTGTCCTATAGTTAGGGCTCATTCCTGCTCCCTGCGGGGTGGCACTGGAGCAGTGCAGTGTGGGGTTGCTGCTCCTGATCCAAATGCTGCTCTCTGCCAGCACGGCCCAAGCTTGCTTTGCAGCCACATGGGGTGGAGCAATCAGGTTTTGCTGCATACAGCGATTCCAGCAGCACCCATGATTGCTGAGGTTTAGGCTGGTGGTTTATTACCCAAGGACGGTTTGGGGACTGGTTTTCCCTGAGTTTAGTGCTCTCTTCAAGATGGCATTTCTAAAAGGAACCCCGGGTAGAGCGGGTCCAACCCTCTTTGCCTTTGATAACTAAAAGGTCAAAAGGCTGCTTTAGCTTTCCAAAACCAAAATCCTGCCCAGGAAGTTTCTTCCTCCTGCCCATGATCCAAAGCTGCAGCCCACGTGCTCAGCTTAGAGCTGCGTCCACCTGCAGAGCCCTTATCCATCCATCAGACCGCAGCACCAACCCCTGCATCCAGCCACAGCTTGGCACGTCGAGATCGTGTTTGCAGATGGGAACCTCAGGCTGCTTTCCTGAAAAGGGAGAAGGACCCCGCAGGTATGAGCTTTGACTCACTGCTCCGAGTCGTTTGGTGGTTTTGTTCATTAAGAAGCAGGTTCAGAGGCCCTGCTTCTTCTTGCTGAGGGGGTGTGGGTGTCTGTCTGTCTGCCTGCAGCTGTCTGGCCTTGCCCCTTTGGTGTGAATGGAGCTGCAGCTGCGCAGCCTGCTCTGAAGGAAAAGGGACTTTCTTGCTCTCCTTTCAAGGGAAGGCACAGAGTGCAGTGGTCTCTGAATGCCTCCAGTGAGGGCAAAGCAGCACCTCAGTCCTCACCAATGGAAGTTTTTGTGATTCTGTGAATGGGGATGGTGAGAAAAGCCTGCACAGAGCACTCTGGTTCTTCTCCAACTCAGAGCAACTCCTCACACTGCCCTCAGACTGCAGCCCCGGTGGCAGAAACACGCACAAAGCCATTTCTGGAAGAGAAAAGCTCATAATTACACTCAGCTGCCAAGGAGCAGCATCAGCTTAAGTGATAAGAGGCAGAGGAAAGCTCAGCCCTCTCCAGGGATGCTCGAGGAGCCGAGAGGAGCCATGGAGGAGGTGCAGGATGAGACCGACGGTGCTACACCACCTGCCCCAAACACACAGCTGTGCCTCTGGGGCACAGGGATGCTCCAGTCAGTGCCCACTGATGTGTGCCAGTGCTTCAGGGCTGGGGGATGTTCTGGGATGTGGGACTGGCTCAGATCAATGCTGAGCTCTTCACAGCAGCACTGCCTCCTTCCTCTGCGCTGCTCCTGACTTCCCTGGCTTTAAGAAGCTTAAGGGCAGATGGCCTCAGGCTCCAGCACCCTTGTGTGAGGCTGGGGGTGAGGGCACAGCAGAAGGGCTCTGGGAAAGGGAGGGGCTCCCATGTAAGCCCCCAGAGGATGGATGTGTGAATCCACTGCTTGGCTCTGCCCTCAACACTGGTGCTGTAGAGATGTCAGGCCTGCTGTGGCAGAGGGGGGCTGCAGGGCTGCTTGGCCTGGGGAGGGAAGAAGTGGGGGCTGGCAGGATGGGGGGAAGCAGCAATCTGTGGTGCTTCCCAAGTGCTGCAGGTGCCGGGTGCTCCGTGTGTTGATTTTCTTCCTGCAGCAGTGTCTGAAAATAGATTCACATGTTCCTGCAAAGAGTTTATTGCAAAGGGAGTTTGCTGCTTCAGAATGCCTGTTGTGCATGCATCGCTTCAGCTGCAGCAGCAAAGGGTGGTGGGGATGATCCAGGGGTTTTTCAGCACAAATTCAGAGCAGTTTCCAGCCCTGGTTCCAGCTGGATTGGCTCTTCCATCACTGTTTTGAAGCAGCTCTGGCCAGCAATATCCGAGCACTCAGCACCAGCAAGGGGGTTTGAACTGCAAGGCAAAGGGGCAGCTTGTATTTAGAAGGAGACGATAATTGCAAGTCAGATTTGCTTGTTCAATACTCTATTGACAGATTTGCCTTGGCAACCTGGAACAGGGTTTCATTGTGTGCATCTTACCTCATGGCATCCTATTGATTGTTGGTGGGGTGCTTTTTATTTTTTTTTTCCCTGAGCCTACCTATTCCTCCTTCCCTTGTCTTTCTGCAGCACGCTGTTGACCTCAGCATATTAGAGCCCGGTGTTCAGAGTGGCCACTGCTCCAAATGTGAGCCAGGCCTGACAAAAGCAGAAGGGCAGAGCCAGAGCCCAGCTGGACAGGTAGGAATGAATGGGGCTGGTGCCCTCCCCCTCCCTCCAAGGACGCTGTGATGCAAGAGAGTTGCAAAGTCCGTGCCTGGCCGCCTGCAGGAGCGGCCTTGGAGGAAAGGCTACAACTATTAATGAATTAACTTGGTTATTATTTGGTGCTCCTGGCCAGTTCAGGCTGCAGCAGTAACGGCTGGAAAAGCTGAGAGCCCAAACTGCAGCCTTGGAGCCTCCTTGGTGGAATTAGAGGATTGCAGCTGGAAACGAATTGCTGGTTTGAATTGCTAATAATGATATAGACTAATGAGCAACATCAGAAATGATGGCATGTGCAATCAGTGCTGCTTGATAGCAAACATACAGCAGGTCTGCTGGATCTACCGGCGTCGGGGGAGAGGGGGAAGAGAGCACGGCGTGTTTTGGAGAGGCAGAGCTCAGCCCCAAGCTGACAGAGCTGGCTCTGTCTCCAGGGTAAGAACTTTGTAACTAATGATGAAAAGAATAACCCCGAACAGCTATCAGCACTGGGTAATAGGAGAGAACACGGGCAGCAGATATTTGAGGGGAAATTGCCTTGGTGTGCATCCTAGCACCTGCAGGAAGCCCATCTGTCTCAGGCTGTTTGGGGTTTGTCTCCCACCCAGAACTGCCACCGAGAAACCCAAATTCTTATACAAGTGTGGCCAAGGGGAAAGATGACATCCCCAGAATGTCCATCTGCACCTCACCCCTGCCTTACAGACACGTAATGAACATGCATGGTGTTAAACCGGCGATCTCTGGGGCTCTAAAAGGCAGCAGTTGGCTCTCATTCCTTTGGGTTGGTTTTTCTGTCCTGTGATACAGGAATATACATTAGGGGACGCCAGCGGAGAAGAGGCAGCAGTTAGAAACGTCTCCTGCTTTCTTTAGTGAGGGTATTTTATGTGCTTCCTATCAGGTGTCCTCTTTCGAACTGACAAAGGGAAAGCTGTACCAGTTCGTGAACCACTGCTACATGAGCAAGGTAAGAGAAAGAAAATCACCACCATTACAATCATTACTGTGAATCATGTGCAATCAGCTCGCTAACAGAAAGCAGACGATCATCCTTGCAGGCAGCTCCAGCACGGGAGTTGGTGCTGAGCTGCAGGAGCTGTGAACCACGCCACGATTAAAGCTCTCCTAACGATGCTGTTTAGCGTCGCTTTCACCTTTTTGCTTTTCGATTCCCTCAACCGCTTCTCCTCCCGGGGCAGATTCTACAGCCGTGCGAAGGAGATTTGCTCGCACCCTTCTGAGCACTCACACGTTGCATCCCCGCCGCCCGCCCCGTCCCGCTGCCGTCGGTGGGCACGGAGCCGTGCCGGTGCCGTAACGCAGCGCTCGGAGCGGCCCCGCGGCCTCCGCTCGTTTCTCCGTTTGTCCGAACAGGGGGGAAATTGCACCGAATCGCGTTCGTCTCCTGAGCGTTTGGTGTTATTACGAGCATTAGCGGTTTGTGCTCGGCTTGTCTCCTCTGGCAACAGGAGAAGCTTGAAATGTCAAAGGGGAGGGTTAACAAACTCCGCCGGCATAAATTTCTATGAATATATGTTTCTTAGGAAAACCGCTAAGTTAAAAAAAAAAAAAAAAAAAAAAAAAAAAAAAAAAAAAAAAAATTAAATCTTCCTGTCTGGGCTTTCTTTCGGCTGCTGTTCACAATGGATAATAATTCTTACATTAAGCCCCTTCGGCCCTCCAGGGAAATCAAAATTGTAATATCAGTTTGCTTTTTATTGGCTCGGCTCTACGATCTCGGCGGCTGCGTCTTTGTTATGGTCCCCGGCGCGGTGACATTCAGAGCTGTCTGCGCAGTGCCCCCGCACCGCCGGGCCGGGCCCCGAAGGCCGCCGGCTGCCGCTGCTGCCAATGGGGGGAGGGGGGCGGCACGGGGGGCACGGAGAGCACGGGAACCTCCTCGGGGCGCTGCCGGACCTTTGGCAGCGGATCCGCTCCGTTCGAGCTCGGCCCCTCTGAAGTTACCGGGATCTGCGTGGGCAGAGCGGGCACAAGGAAGCGGGATCCGGAGCACAGACCCCGGGACGGGGAGGCGGGGATCACGGCCCCGGGCCGCCCGGAGGAGCCGTACCCCGCAACCGCCCGGCCCGCCCCGCTCCACCTGCCCGGAGGAGGTCACGTCCCAGTACGGCACCGCAGCGGCTCCCACCGCACGCCGGGCAGAGAAGGGCCGGGATCCCCGCCCCGCGGCACAGCCACACGTGGGCCCGACCGCCTCGCGTGGACGGAGCCCCGCGCTGCTCTCCATCCGCTCACGCGAGCGGCCAGAACGCGCAGCGCACAGCGGGAGCCCCGCACGCCGCCGCCGGTTGAGGCTTCCGGCACCGGGCGGGGGGAACGCGCCGCCGGACCGGGGGTCACTCCGCAACGCCGGCTGGAGGACCAACGCCAGCACAACGCCAATTTATCCGCCGTGGGCCGGGACCAGAGGAGGAAGACGCGGCGGGCCCGGGCGCTGCGGGGCAGCCCACGGCAACGCGGAGCCTTCCGGGGGGGGGCTCAATCCCCACGCATCCTCGGGGCGGGTTCCGCACCCGCACCTCCGGCCCCGCCGCTCCTCCGGCCGCGCACCTGCCCTCCCCGCGGGGCCGTGCTGAGTCACGCGTGGGGCGGGGGCCGGGCCGCTCGCGCGTGCCCCCCCTCCGCCCCGCGCCCGCCCCCCCTCCCCGCCTCGCTCCCCGGCAGCGCTGCGCCAATCCCCCGGCCCCGCCGTTGACGGGCAGCCGGGCCCGGGAGGCGCCGCCTCCCTGACGTCTCGCTCCGGGATTTGCATGGGTTGCGGTGCCGCGGCCGCCGCGCAGTGTCTGTCGGTTCGGCGGCGGGAGCTGCCGGAGCCCGAGCCCCGCTCGGCCGCAGCGGGCAGCGCGGACGCCCGGCTCGGCCCTTCCCGAGCGCAGCATGGAGCTGCCGGCGGTGGGCGAGCACGTCTTCGCCGTGGAGAGCATCGAGAAGAAGCGGATCCGAAAGGTGCGGAGGGAAAGAGGCGGGGAGGCGGAGAGGGGGGCCGCGGGCGGGCGGGCGGTGGGTCCCGCTGAACGCCGTGTCTTTGCCTCCCGCGCTCCGCAGGGCAGAGTGGAGTACCTGGTGAAATGGAGGGGATGGTCGCCCAAGTGAGTACCGGGCGGGGGACGCGCGGAGAGCGGCCCCGGGGCGCCCCGGCGGGGTTCGGGCGGGCGGCGGGAGGCGGCGGCGGGGCCCGGGCGGGCGGCGGCGGGAGCGGAGCGAGGCGGGAGGCGGCGGCTGATGTGCACCAGAAAATGGCTCCTTCCCCCTTTCCCTCCTCGGGAGTCGGGCTCCATATTGCAGAACCGAGCGGGGGGGGCGGGGGGGTGGAAAGGGGGGAAATAAGGGCTAAAATAAAACCGCGCGGCCCCGCGGGTCGGATCGGGATGGTCGCTCCGGGTGGCAGCGGGCGGCGCGGTCGCGGAGCGCTCGGGGCTGCGTGACACAGCCGGGGGGGGGGGAGGCGGGGAAGGGAGGGGGCCCCGCGCGTCGGACCCCGCGGCCGCGTCCCTCCTCCGCGCCGGGGCCGCTTTAATGGGTCCGGGAAAGGGGATTTGGAAAATTTCATCATGACATGCTTAGAATTCCTCCGGAATAATAACTGCGCTAAATAAACAGTCCTGTCCCCGGCGTACCCCCCCTCCCTTCTTCACCCCCCCCTCCGCCCATCCCCCTCCCGCGGGACCGAACCCCGGGCGCGAGCTGCGAAGCGGGCCCGGGGCACCCGGCGAGAACGGCCCCGACCCCTACACCGCGCCCGGCCCCCTCCTGACCGCTACCCCCGTCCCCTCCGCAAGGTATAACACGTGGGAGCCGGAGGAGAACATCCTGGACCCCCGGCTGCTGATCGCCTTCCAGAACAGGTGAGCTGCGGGTGCCCGGCCCCGCGCCCGGCCGTGCAATTGTAGATGCGTCACGGGGCCGTTCGCCGCCCGGGGGCCGCGCAAGGGCGGACGGGGGGTGGAGGGCGCGGGACGGGCCCGGGGGGCGCGGCCCCGACGGGGCGGGTGCGGGGCGCGGGGCCGGGAGACGCCTCCGGTGCGCGATCCCCGAGCCGTTCTCCCCCCACGCCGCGCTCGGCTGCTGCCCGCGCGGGGATTCGATGCCTGCGAGTGGAGGAGGCGGTGCTGCTGCTGCG
>NW_024965463.1:128745-136532 GCF_019238085.1 Lagopus leucura
GTGACAGGGATGCCGTCCTGCAGGCACGTCCTGCCCCAGCCCTCTTGCAGGACCCCTTCCTGCAGCCCCGTACCTGCGGCTCCGGCCCATTCCCGCTCCCAAAACCTCCCCCTCACCCCCTCCGACACCCGGACCGTGGCACCGCAGGGCAGTGGGTGCAGCGTGGGGGGTTGCAGCCTCACCGTGATGCCGTGTTCCTGCAGGGAGCGGCAGGAACAGCTGATGGGATACCGCAAGCGGGGCCCCAAGCCGAAGCCGCTCGTCGTGCAGGTAAAGGCGATGGGGAGTGGGTCCCAGGGGGCTGCTTTCCTTTCCACGGGTTGCATCATACGAAGGATCTGCGTGCAGCACCCAGGGGATGCATCCCCAGTGCCGAGCTCATGATGCAGCCCCCGGGCACGGGGCACTGTGCAGCTGGGTGGCATTAGCAGGCTGCTGGCCCCGGCTGGACTCCGTTCCCAGGCAGCTGATTGAAGGGGGCTTTTCTTCTTTTCATTGCTTCATTAATCTGGAGCAATGCGGGGCCTGGAAGTGGGCGCGGGTTGGGCTGCGCGGCGCACTGAGCGTGCCGGGGGTGGCACCTGCAGCGGGGCCCGGCCAGGCTCAGCCCTCGGCTTTGTGTTGCAGCTGCCCTCCTTTGCCCGCCGCTCCAACATCCTGACGGGGCTGCAGGACCCCACTGTGGACACCCGGCCGAAGCTGGACCTCGGCTCCTCCGGCAAGAGCCAGCAGCACCAGTATGAGCTCAACAGCAAGAAGCACCACCAGTACCAGCCTAACGGCAAGGAGAGCGGCGTGAAGCACCAGTCCCACAGCAAGGGCAAGTACTACTACCAGCTCAACAGCAAGAAGCACCACCACTACCAGCCTGACCCCAAGATGTATGAGCCCCACTACCATCCCAGCAGCAAGGAGCCACAGGGCCAGGCCTGCTTGGACAACACCAAGAGCCCCCTGGGTGCCCATCCGGATAAGTGGGTGCACGGTGCGGCCAAGAACCTGCTGGGCCCAGTCAAGAACCTCGCTACTGAGAGCAAGAACGGGGCTGAGAAGAACCTGTCCAGTGGCACCGGGCCCCCCCCTCGCGACAGGGTCACCAGCAACGGGCTTGGGGGCAAGATGAAGATCGTCAAGAACAAAAACAAGAATGGGCGCATTGTGATCGTCATGAGCAAGTACATGGAGAATGGCATGCAGGCGGTGAAGATCAAGTCTGGGGAGCCACCCCGGAAGCGGGCGCCGGAGGATAGGACTGCTAAGAAGGGCGGGGAGGAGAAGCTGGAGGCCTGGAGGAAGCCGGGCGAGGAGAGGGCGGTGGGCAGCAATGGCCTGAGTGCTGCGGAGGGCGAGAGCAGGCAGCCCGCTGCTGAGCCGCAGGAGGGTCCCAGGAAGCCCTCTCCGAGCAAGGAGCTGCCCCTGCCCGTGGCTGAGCAGCCGCTGCAGCTTACCACCAAGCCAGACCTCGTGCCCTGGTCGCTGAGCCCCGGGCATGAGCACAGCCCGTCCTCCATGGGACTGAACCTCTCAAGCCCCAGCGCACGCAAGCGCTGCCTGTCAGAGCCACACGGGGACCGTGAGCCAGGCAAGAAGCGCCTGACATCGCGCAGCATCAGTGCCCCCACCTGCCTCGGCCCCGAGCGGCCGGAGCTGCCCGCCCAGCCCGAGGTCATCCTGCTGGACTCAGACCTGGACGAGCCCATAGACTTGCGCTGCGTCAAGCCACGGGCGGAGGGCAAGGCGGCCCTGGTGCAGGTGAAGCCGGAGGAGCCGCCGGTGCCGGCCGAGCAGCCGCCCGTGGAGCCCCAGCAGCAACCCAGGCAGGCGGCCGAGGAGGAGGAGGAGGAGGAGGAGGCCGAAGGCCTGCAGGATTTCAAGCCCTTCTTTGGGAATATAATTATCACAGACGTGACCGCGAACTGCCTGACCGTCACCTTCAAGGAGTACGTGACGGTGTGAGGCGGCTGCTCCCCATGGGAGCGCAGCCCCGCTGCTGCCCCGTCCCCAGAGCCAAGTGGGGTGGCATCTCCGGCCCCGCTCACTGCGGGATGTGGGGCCCTGCGCTGCCCCACATGGTGCCCACTGCTGCTGCTCCCACTGCGGGTGCTGTGGGGCTGCCCTGGGCGCTGTGGGGCCGGGCGGTTACTCAGAGTTATAGTATTATATTTTAACAGTGCTAACTTGTCGAGTGATTCTTGCTCCCGTTTGTACGTGGTGTTATTGAAATGTATTGTTTGAGCTGAAGGCTGGTCGCCCTCCGACTGTGCTAATATATTTATTTGTAGGTATTTATATAATGAAATATAAAGCCTAGATTTATGGAGTCCCTAGATCACCTTATAAACTATATCAGACGACTATTTTCTGTTCTCCTTTTTAACCATTTGGCATTTGTTAGTCTCGTCCCCCCCCCCCCACGCCCCGCAGGACCATCCCTGGTATATATTTTTTGATACTGTACACATGTGGTGTTTCTATGTGCAAAAAAAAAAAGAAAAAAAATCGTTATCTAAAGCTAAACGAGCTATAATAGAAATTGCTGCTATTAGAAATGTCTAAACTATAAGCTTCCAGTTATTAATTGCTTGAATGTAAATATTAAATGGAGATGTTTCAAAGTGCATTTGATGTCTGCGGCGGGTTGGGTCGGACAGCAGAGCCCGGCTGCTCCCAGGGCTGCATCACGGGGGAGAAATGTATCATGCAATCATTGCAAAGGATTATAAACCTTTATAAAAGCTACCAGGATTTGGAGTGCGTTTGTTACTGCATACAAGCAGCAGGGCTGTGCTGGGGGGTCCCGAGTGTTGCTGTGGGTGACAGCAGGGCTGAGGTGCTTGCAGGATACGAGTGGCCTCCCCCAAAACCTGGGGGTGAGGGTCCCCGTGTCTTTGGAGGTGGTGGCTTCTTGGAACCACGTGCTTGCAGGAGTGCTGTGGGGTCAGTTGTGCTCAGCTGGTGCTTTGGCTTGAGGTTGAGTTCCTGAGATCTTAGCTGGTAATAATGCGTGTATACGAAAGCTTCAAGTCTGTGAGAGGCAGAACTGTGTGGTTTGCATGAGGCGGAGCTGGCAGGCACAATGGAGCTTCCTGGGGCTGTGCCCTTCCACTGTTGGTGCCCCTTGGCTCTTGTGCAGGTGTGCAATGCTCTGCTTGCAGGATGCTCTGCTCCATGCTTCTGCCTTTCAGGCCACGTAAACTTCTGCTCAGTAACTATAAATGTCATCCTGGCAGCTGTTCCTTTCTCAGTTCTGAGGATTTTGTGTGTAGGTGCCGTTTTCTCCAGCTCGGATGGCTGAGGAGGTTCTATGTGGATGTGGAACCATCTCAAATTGTGGGCACTGTTGAGATGTGGTGGTGTTGCTCAGGTCTGCTCTTCAGCATGCCCTTACGGTGGAAGCATCCTCTGGGAGCCGATGCCATAATGATGGTTTCATGCCCAAGGAGGCTGTGGATGCCCCATCCCTGCAGGCATTCAAGGCCAGGCTGGATGTGGCTCTGGGCAGCCTGGACTGGTGGTTGGCGACCCTGCACACAGCAGGGATGGAACTGGATGAGCATTGTGGTCCTTTTCAACCCAGGCTGTTCTATGATTCTATGATCTCTGCTGTTCCGTTGACCTCCTGGGTTCATCTGTTCCTTCTGTTGATGCTTGAAAGCCAATGGAAACTCACGCAGTTGTGTTCCATCGCCTTCACCCATTTCTTTGGTGAGGACTGCAGACCCCAAAACCTCGTGGTCGCAGTGGGAAGAGCTGACCTGGGTTCATCAGCACCTGCTGCTGGCTGGACTCGGTTGAGGGCTGCAACCAGCATGGTGTGGTGCTGGGTTCTGTGGGGTGGGAGCCCCCGTATGGAGTGTGTTGGGTGGGAGTGCTGCCATCCCAGCGGAGCCGGCAGTCAGGAGCGATGCGCTTCCCTTGATTAATTAAGCTAATGGTTATCTGAAAACAAAAAATGGCACGGAAGAGGAGACGCATGCTCAGAATGCCAAATGTGATTTATGAAAGAGGAAGTGCAGCTCGACAGACAGCGGCAGGAGCCAGTCCAGGAGCGGGGCCGGGCAGGCGGGCTCTGCTGGGGCAGATGTTGTGTGAGATGGGGAACCTCTCTGTGGATGAGACCCTTGAGGTGTCTCTCAAACACCACTGCCTGACTTCTGTGCGTGGGCTGCAGCCTCGTGGCCGGACCTTGAGCTCACATTGGGGTCAGAACCGCCTTCCCCACCTCAGGTGTGTGATGCTCTGCAGCCAACCGCTGTTTGCACTTGGCTGCGCCGGGAAAAGCGGATTGTGCAGCTTCCCTCCCCGCTGCCCACCGCCCTAAGAGCGCTGAAAACACCATCAGCAGGGGGGTGGTTGGTTTGAGGCACCATTTCCCGGAAACCACAGAGGCAGATAGCTCCTGCTTTAATAGTTTGATGGTGTTTATCACCGCGCCGGCAGCTTCCTGTGCTCTGAAAGGTGTGATAAGTCGCCGTTGGTTTAAAAGATACGCTCTGCATTCGTTCTGCGCCAATTGGCTGAGAGAGGCGAAGAGCCCAGGGTATAAATTACTTATTCATGCCGCTCTGATGCCGTATTAAGTGCATCAAACCTAAATGTCTGTTACTGAGAAAATTAATGTGAGGTCCGCTATGCCTTCAATGGTTATCAAAGCGATCCAGGACGAGATGGAGCATCGCTGCTGTCCATTAGGGAGATGGCTGTGTGCTGCATTTAATGTATTTCCCAGGAATGCGTTAACCTCTGTTTGGTTTGGACTTATTCCAGAGAAACATTTGCTGATTTCAAAGGAGAATTTGTATTCGTGTTTTTAGCTCTTCTGAAAGGGTCTGATGCGTCCGTCCCTATAAGATCACTGCAGTGCTGGGAGAGGAGGGGACTGCAGACTTGTGCTCCAAAGCTGGTTTTGTCTTCTCCCCTCTGTGTTCGCAGCAGTGCCTGCCTTCCTGTGCTCACCCCATTGCTGCAGCTCTGTGCTTTTGGTACTGGATGCAGCAGGCCCAGCAGTGCTGCCCAGAGAGTGTGGGTGCTGCTGAGGGGAGGATGCTAAACAGCCTTACAGGGACTGGGAGACTTCCAACGCTAAACTGGGATGAGAGAGAAAGAGACGGGGAAAGAAGGGGTGTGAGGGTGGTGCATGCCCGTGTGCATGGGGGGCTCCTCCAGGCAGTCATTTGATGCATTTTGTGGAGTTTTTATTTTTCTCTACCTCTGCCACTCTGCTCTGTGCTGTGGGGAGCTGACGGTGTCGCTTTGCTGCTGTGGGGTCACGTTTTCTCCATGCCCTCCACCCCCAGCACAGCATGGCCTTGCACACATTGGCTGCCATTGTCCACTCTCGATTAAGCTGGGTCTAATGGGGCTCAGTGTTGGGTTCCCACCCGCACTGCTTTGGGTCCATGAGTGCCAATGGGGCTGTGGAGGGGCAGTAAGCAGGGAAGAGGGTGAGGAGGGACAGTCCTGGCTGTGCTGCTGCCCATAGGAGCAGCCTCGTGGTACAGATACTGCTGCTCAGCAGGAGCCGCCGGCTCAGCTGTCACCTTGATGTAGTTTCAAGTAAACTGCAAACGTGAAGATTTATTTATATGGGACGAGCAGGCATATAAAGCACGCTGTGCGAGGCAGCGCAGCCCGGTAGGGAGCTCCCTGCATTTCAACAGCTGTGACTTCAGCAATCTTGGCCATGTGTCATCCTTACTGGCCCTGCTGATCGCAGGCACACGTTGTTTAAGGGGTGAGAAGGAAAGGAAGCTCCATCACCAGCTGCCAACTCCTCCAGGTCTCTGTCAGACAGCAAGGGGCAGCGGGAGCCAAGTTCCCAACCTGGGATGTTCTGAGCTCTGAGCATCCCAGGGTGGGAGGGGGAGAGCAGCTGCAGCTCCATTCTTGTGAGGTTTGAAGCATCACCACAGCCCCAGAGGGGCTGCAGCTTCTGAGTCAGCAGTGCTCGGCTCAAGGGAGGGAAAGGGACAGCCTAAACCTCTGGGGGAGGTGTTGCAAGTTGTGCTGCATCAGCCGGGGTAGAAAAATGCTACAGCTAGAGGAAGTGAATTAAACAGCCGTCACTGTGGTTATGAAATGCAGTGTGATGGAGGGCCTGAGCTGGTGGAAGCTGCAACAAATGTGTATTTAATATTGGACATACAGACTGCGCTGAGCAGAAATTCCTGTGTTGGGGTGAGGCTGCATCTCCTGAGAGCCATTGGATTCTCAGCTTCTTCTGCAGGAGCACCTGTCCTGGAGCTGCAGTGGTTGGGCCCCAGGCAGCCCCGTTGCTCTGTTCTCTCCCGATGCACAGCAGGGCAGTGACCTCCCTTCATTCACAGAAGACAAGGATGGGAGAAGCAGGATGACTCAAACTTCAGAAGTCACCTCTTGGCTGAAACTGAACGCGGCAAATTGCAGCCCACAAAGCTGGTGTGAGAGAGCTGTGAGCAACAGAGGCCGGAGTGGAAAGCAGGACTCAGCATTTCTCTCTGTCAGGTGCTGCTGGTGGGACCCAGCTGGGGCTGGTGGCCCCAAGGAACCCTGCAGATGCCCCTTGTGCAGGTCAGGGCACTGGGATTTCAGGGGGTGATGCAGTAGAGGGGGATGCACTTCACAAATTAGAGCCCTCCGAGCTGTTCTGAGCTCACTTGGTGACTGCAGGGAAGAAACCATTTGTATTTTGTGTCAGGTTCTTTTGATTGTCAAAGGTGACCTTTGGAGAGGGAAGCTTTGCTGGGCATCATGGAGCCGAGAAGGCACCTGAAAGCACAAAATAAACATCAATTGGCATGCGTTAGTAAATGTTAATTTTCACATATGCTAGCAGTTCCACACGGCTTGAAAAAACACAGGGCGAAGCGTTGTCCCTGTGTGCACCCATCCATTTGCAGCACGCTGAGAGCCAGGCTGTCATTTCAACATCAGGAACGGATTTTATAGCTCTGCCCTCTGTCCGCTGGGTCCGGCCGTGACATCGTCCTCCTCTGTTTGTTTCCTTCTGTCGCATGAAGTCACCGACGACAGATCAAACATGAAGATTCATCACGGGACAACGGCGGTGTCGATGGTCAGACACCAGAGGTGCCCTCGATCTCGCTGCCTGGCGGCCGGAGTGATGCCTTATCTCGAGTTTAAGGGCTCAACCTGACCCTGAGCCATTTTTAACCCGAGGTGCGAAGATCCTGCCCCGGGCGTCCTGCTTTGCTTTGAGAAATTCTTCCCTTTCTCCCCACTCTCTGCTCTCCCGTTGTTTTTCCTTTTAGTACCTCCGGCACCAGAAGCAGACCCACTTTCAGAGCGTTTGATGCTCTATTTCTTGAAGGCTCTTTAACTCTCAGGACTCAGAAACAACTCTTAGCAAACGCGGCGCGTTGAGACCCAACAAGAAGGCATCTAATCTAATGTATCGCATTTCCATAGCTTGTGCTGCAAGCAGCAATTTGTGGTGCGGCAGCAACGGCTGAGCAGAGACAAGCATTATCACAGGAATTTCTTCTGTCTCTCGCCTGAGCGTGTGACAAATAAGTCTCGGCTGTGGCACTGGCAGCTCTGGTTTCGGACTGACACACTTAACTCCCTTTTTTTTTTTTTTCTTGTCCTGAAAAAGGCGATTTTACCTTTCCCGCGTGCGCCTTCATTTCCCTTCGGTGAAGAATTCGCTGCGTGACGCAGCATCAGCTGCACACACAAATGGCACCGCACGAAGTTGGGGGAGGCCGTCAATAAAAGCAGCCGAAGGGACTCCGGGCTCCGAGCCGCGGAGGGGGGTTGGAGGGTGAAGGGGGGGGGGGGGGGGGGGG
>NW_024965463.1:136632-146684 GCF_019238085.1 Lagopus leucura
CACCGGGTGCACGGGGACGGGGGGGACCGGTTCGGGACTGCTGGACCTCAGGGGCTGCTGGACCCGAACCTCCCGGCTGCCGGTGCTGTGCGGGCACACGGTGCTACGTGAGGGCGGAGAGAGCGGTGCCGGGAGCCGCGGGGATTCCCGTGTTTGCAGGGGAATTGAAGGCAGAGCAGGCTGACGGATCGCCTCGGTGCGTGGCACTGCCGAGTCTGCTTTCGCGTTTCGCTTTCAGCCTCTGGCATCTGAACGCTGAGATGTTGGAGAAGAGAGGGGAAGAGGGCCGGGGGTGTCCGAGTGGGGGGGGCGGGACGTTGAGAACAGCTTGGAGTTCTCCGCACGGGGAGGAAACGCCGTGTCTCGGCTGAGCTTTCATCCGGTAAATGAGGACACGCCAGGACCCAGCGGCTGAAGTCCGTATCAGCAGCAGCAGGGACAGGAGCGCGGTGCCATTTTAGCAGTGAATGAAAGCCAGCGGCAGGATTAAAAAAAAAAAAAAAAAAAAAAAAAATCCAGGTGGGAAGGCAAAAATGTGCGCTGCGTGGCATCTCTGTGGGATCTCTGCCATTCAGCCACAGGCTGGCTGTCACTGGCAGGATTCAGAAAGGCAGGGACGGGAAAGCACAGCCTGTGTCACAGCCGGGGGGAGGGGGGGGGACCACAGCGGCTCCGCTGTCCTGAAAATGCCCTCCTCGCCCCTCCCGGGTCTGGGGCTCTCCCGTGATCCGTCCCGTCCCCATGGGGCTGCGCTGCAGCACCTCTGACTTTATCACATTGATCCTTCCTCACGGGGGGTCTCGCGTTGCTCGACCGCTGTGTCCACAGCTCCGGGTGCGGGGCTGCTCTTTCCCGGGCGCTGCATTCTCCCGCGTCGAACCCCGCCGTGGGGCCGAGGAACGGTAGAGAAAGACGGGATAGAGGCAGCGCTGTTTGAGGAGGGGGGGGGAGAGGGGTTGCGGGTAGGGGTGAGCGGGGCAGAGATGAAGGCCCCCCTTGTACAGAGAAGATGGAAATGCGAGGGATGTCCCCTCGAGGAAACACCGGAGCGGGTCAGAGATGAGCCAGGGGCTCTGCCCCAGCCGCGATACCGAGCGCTGCGCGGTGGTCGCGGCGTCGGGGGGAGCCACGGCGAGAAGCTGGGGGGCTCAGTGCGATCAGTGCCGACTGCGGACCGCCCGGTCGGTTCAGATGAGCCCCCACCTCGACGGGCACAGGGCGAACGGAGGGACACGGGGACGGCGGCTGCCGGTGTCCCACCGCTGGAGGACACGTCCCGCAGACTTGACAGGAGCGGGAGAAAAACGAAACGGGGGCGAGAAAGCAGGGGAGGGCCGAGGCGCGGGGCGGGGCAAAAGGGGGGCGGCCCGGCGGCGCTTGGACTGCGTGGCCCGGTTCGGGCCGGCCGCCGGGCGCGGCGCTCACACCTGCATTGCAGCAGCGGTGGAGCGCTCCGGGCCGCGGGCTCAGCTCTCGACGCAGCGCTGCATTGCAGCGCTGCAGGAGCCCCCTTTTCCCCTCGCCCTTCTTATCCCGCCGCCGCCTCTCAGCTCCGGGAGCGTAGACCGGGCGCTGTTCGGTCCCGATGCTCCGGACACCTTCCCCTGCCGCCGCTGCGCTTGGGTCACCGAGCCGTCCCCAACCGGGAGCACAGCCGTGGGGAGGGGGACACGTCCCGCCCCGCTGTGCCCGTGCCGATCGGGATTGTCTGCAACCGGCGTTCAGTGACCCCCGCGCGGGGGCAGGGAGCGGCCCGGCCCGGACCGGACCGGACCGTCCCGTCCCGTCGGGGCAGCTCGTGCTGACCGCCCAGTCCCGAATCCCGGTGCCGCGTCCCGACACCAGAAATCTCGATCCGGCCGCGCCCCGCCCCGCGGCCAGTGGGACCTGAACCCCGCCGGCCGCCCCGCCTCGTGTGAGCCAAGTGCTGTCCTGCGCCATCCCAACGGGCTACCCGAGCGGGGTCGGGAGCAGGGGCCGGTCGGGCCGGAAAGGGACAGAGCCGATGGGTGCTGTGGCCGGATCCCGGGGCGGCCCCTCCGGCTGTTGCCCGACGGGACGGTCCGCAGCGTCGTCGGGTCACTTCGCTGCTCGTGGGGTGGGCGGAGAGAAGCGAGTAGCTCTGAGATCCCGGGGCACCGGGAGGGGAGGGATGGCCCCGCTCCGGGTGCCTCGCCTGGGGACAGCGGCCCAGGAGCCGGTGCCGGCCGGGCGTGACCGTGTCTCGCGTGGTTCCGACAGCCGCGACCCGCGACCGCTGTGTGCACAGAGCGCCGAAGGGAGCGGGGATTCCGGTGGGAAGGAACTCGGAGCCGCCGGGCGTCCCGGGACGTGGCCGCACGGATGGGGGGCCGCGGGGAGGTGGGAGCCGGGACCGGGCTGGGGGCAGCGCCCGCCCCGGCACAACGGGGTCCCGTTCCCAAGGCTCCCTCTCTGTGTCTGCTTTGGGAAAACGCCAGCACGGTAACAAAATGGCGGGGAAAGGGTGGGATTGTCACGGCCAGCCCCGCGGCGCAGCCCGCCCGGCTCCGGCAGCACCCGGCGGAGCTCGGGGCGCCCGTTCCGGAACCGGCAGCGTGGCGCGGGCACCCCCCGGGATGTGCCGCTCCTCGCCCGCGCCGCTCGGCTGGGCTCCGGTGCAGCCGCAGCTGCAGAAAATGGCTGCTCGGCGGAGCCCGCTGAATCCTGCCGGGGGGGGGGGGGGGGGGACGGCGAGAAAGCGGCAGCACGGCCCTCCACGGCGGCCGCGCCCCCCGGTGCCCGCGGTAGGCGGCGAGGGGGCGGTCAGGAGCCCGCGGGACGGCCGGAGCGGAGCCGGGAGTCCGTACGGAGCCTCCCGCCCGAGCCTCACCTGCGGCGGGGCGGGGGCACGGGAAGCACGTGCCGGCCGGGGCGGGGGGCAGCTCTCGCACGCCGGAGGGCCGAAGGCGCACAGCTCCCTCCCGCTACCCGGCTGCGGCCGTTCAACGCTGCGTTGAAAAGAAATAAAATGAAATAAATAATATAAAAACCGTGGCGGGAGCGCGGACGCGGCGTCGCGAGGCTGCGGAGATGCCGCAACGAAAAGTCGGCCCCGCGGCCCCGCGCCGAGCAGCCGCCCCCCGCCCGCTGCTGCGGCCGTTCTCCATCATCTGCCCGCGGGGCGGCAGCGGACGCGCGTGGGAACGGAGCCACCGCCTCCTACCGACGGGGGTTCGCTCCCCCCGGCATCGCGGGGCGGTTATCGCGCGTGTCGAGGGGACGTCCCCAAAACGCGGCTGCTGCTCCGCAATGCTCCCCCCACGGGGAAACGGCCGCGCGAGTCGGGGCCGCTGCCGGCACCGAGCAGAGCCGGACACGAGGGACGTGTGGCGGGGCCCGGGCTGCGCGCGGTCACCGGGAGCGCCGTGCGGAGGACCCGGGGACCTCGGCATCCGCCCTCCGCGGGGCTGTCCTGAGCGGGGACAAGGAAAAGCCACCCCGTGTCCTTCGTGGTGCCCCAGGTTTCTGTCTCCGAGAGCGGCTTCCCTACTCGCGCCCGAGGCCCCGGTGTGCGGGGGAGTCCCGCCTCATCTCACGGCGCCCTCCCGTCGGTGCCACCGGAGTTCGGAGCTACAGTTCCCACTCGCGACGCTCACGGAGGCGTCGGGGCGGTGCTGCCCGCCGGGGCCCGGCAGTGGAAGGGCAGCGCGGGGCTGAGGGCACGGCCGGTGGGCTCCCGCCGGGAGGCAGCGGGCGGCAGGTTGGGGGGGAAGGGGGGGGGGCTCGCGGCGGGTCCCGGCCCCACGGGCGAGGGGGAGAAGGCGGGGGGGCGGCCGGCCCGTTCCACTCGTGAGAGCGCGGTTGCTGCGATACGGGAGGACCAATGAGCGCTCACCAGCTCACCCCGGGCTCGGGCACCGCTGCCTTATATGGTGCGCGCCGTCCGCGGGGCGCCGAGCTCATCGCCATATAAGGGCACGAACCTAAATACAGCGCCTACCTTGGGCGGGGGGCGGGGCGGGGGGCGGGGCTTGCAGGACCGAGTGGCCGCCCCCAGCCCCGGTGCAGCCGCCGAGCAGCGGCCGCGGAGCGAGATGCAAATGGGCCTCACCTCTAATTGCTTTTGTTAAACGCGGTGCCGCGCTCGGCTTGCGATGCGGCGGGGGACGGGGACGGGACGGGGACGAGGGCGGTGCAAGCCGCTCTACGAGCTGCCTCCCCTCCTTGGCCACGGGATTCCCACCTTCCCACGCGCGGCCGTGGGGCACGGAGGTGACACAGCCCCGATGCAGCCGCATCCCCCCTCTCCCACCACGGTCCCTTCCCCGGCTACTCTCCGCTCCACCGCTCAGCGAGGACCTCCGCCCTGAGAAGTGGGGATCGGGGGGCAGCCGCGGCCGCTGCGGCCGGAGCCGAGAGCTGCAGCCTCGTCCTGGGCCGGGGGCGGTCGGCCGGGGGCCCGGGGGGCTCTCTTGAGATCTTCAGATTTCCCCGCCCGCCACGGAGCTCCGCTTGGTTCCTGCCTCCCGGCCTTTGCAAACAACTCCTATTTATGCTCCTGCAAATAATCAGCAAATTCAGAAAGCCCGGAAACAAAAGAGCTTTTGTGCAAAGTGTTCGCAGCCCGGAGCTGGGCGATAACGAGCCCCCCGCCCCTCCGCCTCACCCCCGGGAGCGGCTTCAGCCCCACGAGCGGTCCGCTGCGAATCCGCGGGGCGGTGACCCCGCACTGCCGGCGGGACGGGGCTCGGGCTGTGCCCGCCTGGACCCTCCGCTCGGTCCCCTCCGTCGGCAACCAGAGTAGGGCCGGGTGGTGCTCGGGGCACGGCCGGGTGGGAGGCAGCGAGGACACTTTGGGGGCGGTTCCCGGGGCTCTGCGAGCCGAGGCCGCCCGCACCGTGCTGCTGGGCTCGGGCTCGTGGGGGTCTCTGTCCCAGGGGGCGGCCGGAGCGCCGCGGGCTGCACGGCCACTGCCGCGATTTTCAGGAGGACGGTGCCACCTATGGAAAACACCTGGAATTCACCGCGCTGCCGGGGCCGCGCCGGGAAGCGTCGCAGTTCCGTGCGGAACCCCCCGAGGACGAGCCCCGTCCGCCGTCTCCTCAAGCTCCGGGGCCGCTCCGGGCCGGGCCGGAAGGCGGCGGACGGAGTTCGGTCTCAGGTTGGTCCCCCCCGGGCTGTGGGGCCGCCGCTGTCCTTCATCACCGCCGCTGCCCCGGGAAGGTTCCAGTTGGACGGGACGCGGGGTGGCTCCTCGTCGGGGATGACCGCTCCTCCGTTCGGCTGCCCACGGCCCCGGTAACCGGGGAATAACGATCTGCGGCGCGGGGAGAAGGGGTGTCCCCAGCTCTGCCCCCATCCCGGCTGCGATGCTCGGCGAGGTCCGGCCGCGGCTCTCCCTGCGGTCTCCCGGGGTGGAAGCTCCGTGGAACGCGTCCCATGGGAACCGAGGTGCAACGCGGCAGCTCCATCCCGAGCTCCGGCGGAGCAAGAGCAGCGCTGAGCACCGGGAGGGGCGGGTGGAAGACAGAAGGGAAAGGCTCCGGGACCGTGCTGAGCGCTGCTCCCCGCCTGCCCTGGACCCTTGTGCCTTGGGGGCAGGATTCGATGTCAAATCAGTCGACACGATCATTTCTTTTCAGGGAGATTTCTGGGCTTCAGAGCGGCAAGAAGTTGCTCCGCGATGACAGTCTTCGTCTTGGGGACCGTCTTGGGGACACCGCTGCCGGGCGCTTGCCGAAATCTCCCCACCGGCGATTCGCTCGGTTCGGCCAACGCATCGCTGCGGCCCCGGGGATGTCCGGAGCCTGGCAGAGCCGTGCCCGGGGGCAGAGGTGTGAAAAGCTGCCGGCGCAGCCCCTCCTGCAGCGATCCCGCGTTAAACGCAGCTCCGATTATTGGTCCGCTCTCCGGGCCCGCCCTCCCGCTCTGTCCTGGGACGGCCGCTCCAGCCCGTGCCTTCTCCCCGCGGGGCCGGGATGGGGAGACGGAGGTTGTAGTGGCACTGCCGCTTTGTCCCGAGCGCAGCCTCCTCGCTTCGCCTCGAAGCGCTCGGGAAAGTAACGGCTCCGTTTCAGCGTCCGTGCTTCTCCCGCTCCCGGGGCGGATCTCTGGAGTCCGGCAGCGCCGCGGGACCCCGGTGCCCCGCCCGCAGCACCGAGCCAGCCTCGCAGCAGCCCGGGGGTCGGCAACCTGCCCCGCCGCTCGGCGCGACTCCGCTCAGCCGCGGGAGGAGGGAATCGTTTTCCTGCCCGGCCCCGGGGTGGGAGCGAACCGGCAGAGCTCGGAGCCGAACCGGACATCGGGCGGATGCTCAGAGCCGCGTGCCGGGGGCAGCAGCTCCAAAGGGAGGCACCAAGGGGCCGGTGGCTCCGCACTTGCTGGGAGCTCCGGAGCGGGGTTCTCCCATGTCCGGCAATACCGCGTCTCGGGGGGGGGGGGCTGCGAGATTCGTCTCCCGAGGCGCAGGGACAGACCCGACCACAGTAACCGTGCGGACACCTGCAGCCGCCCGAGCTGTGCGAAGGGAGCGAGTTGATCTGCCCTCGGTTTCCCCGCGGGTTCTCAGCCCCAGGGCCGTTCTCAGGACGCCCAGGAGAATGGGACACGGAGCAGAGCGACCTCAACAGAACCGGGTCTGCCATTGGCACCGGCAGACTCGGCAGCCCGGGGAATGGGGCCGAACCTGGCCCTGGGCTGTGTGCTCACCGTCCCGAGAGCGGGCACCGGGGGCGGAGCCGAGAGCTCTAGGGAAGCCGCAGGGAAAAGCAGGACTGCAGCGCGGTGATGCGCTGCGCCCGCGGCTGGGTTGGAGCCAGATCCTCTCCGTCTCGGGCTCAGCCGGGCTTCGATACTCGTGCTCATCCCGGCGCCCTCACGGCCGGCCCCAGGAAGGGTCTCAGCCCCCTACTTTCGTTGCAATGCTCGTAGCCGTGGGAGCCCCCGCACAGCGAGAAACGAGGGGGGAGCTGGACACGACGCCCTGGGGCATCTCGCTGAGACCCTGAACGCTCATCGCAAGAGTTCGAGCGGGGCGAGAGGAGAGCGGGCAACTGAAGAGCAGATTTGGGGTCAAATGGGGGGAAACCGGGTCCACATTTGCCTGTGCTGCAGCAGACGCCCTCGCGGGCCAGGAGCGATCCTAGAGGGAGCTCTGACGTCGCCACTTCAGTGCAGAGCCGGGGACGCGAAGGGGTCGGCGGGGACGGATGGGGCGCGAGCCGGGACCCCACTGGACCGGGAGTCCGAATTACGCCTCGGCAACTTTTGCGGTTGACCTTGGGAACGCGGAGGGCATCCTGTTCCCGGCTCCGTTGCTGATCCCGGTGCCCGAGCACGCACCACGGATCCTGCACCCACCGGGCAATGGGTCCCGGGCCCCCTCCGGCTGGTGGAGATGATCCCACCCGCCGCGCACACATCCCGCGGTTCCGTTCCCCCCTCTTTCCCGGCCGAGACCCCTCGAGACCCCGCAGCCCCTCTCCCGGCGAGCCCACGGCTTCGGGGATTCGGGTCGGGCCCCGTCTTAGCGGCGATTGCTTCCCTCTGCCTTCTCCGCGCCGTTCTCGTTTGTATCTCGCCTTCCCTCTGCCCCCCGCACAGCACTCAGGGATTCAGCGACCCTGTGCTCGCATGGGTCCCTCGTGGGACCCTGCTGCTGAAGCGAGCTCTCCGCATCCCCTCGGGCACCCTTGAGACGGCGCTTTCCTCTGGCAGCGGGTACACCGGCAGCGAAGTTGCGGGACCCACACGCCGTTCCATGGCTGCGGCATCCCCGAGGCCACCGAACACGGCCCCTCCGCGGGTTCTGTCCCGAAGCCCCTAGCAGCAGAGCGCAGCGTTACCGGCAGCGGCGGCCCGGGATCAGTCCCTCCCCCAACACCCCCAAGCCGGGTTTAGCGCTCGCTCCTCGCGGGCCATTCCCCTGTGCAGCATCTTCGAGATACAGCATCCGGGCCGCTGCGTCCACTCTGGTTAACGACCCGCTCCGCCGCTCTGCCTTAATTAACAACCATTAATTCGATATTAACGAAAATCTCCCCGGGATGCCGCTTGCCGGGAACCGGGGCGGGCGCGGGGGTTGCGCCGTCCCCTCCCGTCCTCCTCCCTTCGCGTCGGTTCCTCTCGGGGGCTCCGTGCAAATCCCGTGTGCCGCGGGGATCCCCAATGGCGTGGGGCCGTGGGACAGGAACCTCCCCTCCGTTCGGCAGCGGGATCTCATCCTGTCATGTCCCGCCGGATCCCCCCCTAGCGCCTCCCACGCTGCCCCCGGTGGCATCCGCGCTGCGGGACGAGACGTCGAGGGGCTCTTGCACGGCTTTTCCTCCGAGCTGCCCAGCGTTCGGCCCCGCAGAGAGCGGCAGTCCCGGGTTCCTGCACTCGGATCCCGCGAGCTCCCCGTGGGGCCGCGTGTCTCCATCACCCGGCATTGTCTGAGCAAGCCCGGAGCCCCCACGCGAGCTCCTCCTGTAGCAGAGGAACCGTTGCCCGCATGACACCCGTGGGAGGTCGAAGTCCGGCCAGACAGGACCGCTGGGAGCCGGCAGAGCTCCGCTGTGGCAAGCGGGAACATCGGAAGAAAACGGTCCCCGGGATGGAAACAGCACCGGAGCTCCACCGCTCCCGGAGCCGAAAGAAGTCACAATCTCTTTGACTGGCAGCCGGCTCGTTGGAGATTACATCCAACACGGGGACATCCACGCGTGAAAGCGGCCCCAGCGAGCCTCGCTGCTCCTCAGCGTGCAGCCCGCGGGGGTCGGGGCAGAACCGTGCGAAGCGTCGCCCCGCGTGGACGCAACGGCAGCAGCAGCGCACCCGCGAGTGGCGTTGGGGAGCGCGGGGCTGAGCTGCCGATCCCGGGTCGGGAATTGTTTCTCTCGGCGGGACGCGGCAGAAGCTCCCTCGGGCATCCCCGGAACTTCCCCCGACGGTTCCTGGGGACATCGCGGCTCTCCCTGGCTGCGCTCCCTCCGGTTCTCCCCGCCCGCCGAAGGCAAGACCGTGCCCCGGGGCTCGCCGTCCCGCTCTCCGGTGGGGCCCTCGGGGAGGGGACCCACGGTGCCACCCGGCCCAATGACTCGGAGGGCCGGATCCCCTCCGGGGCCGCCTCGGTGGCACTGGGACCCCTCCCACCCCCGCGATGCCCCACGATTGAGCAGGGAACGCAGCCGCGGGCTGCCGGAGTGAGGAAACCAGAAACTCGTATTACGGGCTGTTGAGGTCTACTTTATTTTTACTACCCAAACTGTTGGAAAGTATTTAAACTTAACCAGAAACAGCTGCGCGGCTGGCACGGCCCGGCGCGGCCATTTGTTTCCCTCAATGGCTTTTTATGATGATGAACTCTGCCGGCCCCTGGCTGCCTCGGCAGCGCGGCCGTAATGAGGTGATTTTTACGCAATCCGCGAGCGCTTCGTTAACAAAAAAAAAATCCCATTTTCTTTGTCACACGGGGAGGTGGGGTTGAGGGGGGGCCTACGAGCTGCCCGGCCGCCCCCTCGGGTTCCCCCCGTTCAGGTGCGCTCGAAGGGGCCGGACCGCCCCGCCTCGCTCCGCCCCATCCCGTCCCGGTGGCGGCGGTTCCTTTGTGCTGCGTCCTGGGGGGGGGGGGGGCCCCCGGGGCGGGGGGGGGGGGGGCCGGGGGGGGGGCGGCGGCCGCGCCCGCCCCGGGGCGGAGGAGGAGGAGGAGGAGGAGGGAGGAAGGGGGGGGCCGCGGCGCTGACGTCAGCGGGCGGAGTATTATGGTCTGGGCTGCGCTGGCGGCTGCCTGTGTGCTGCGAGCGGCCGCGTAAACATGGAGCTCTCGGCCGTCGGGGAGCGCGTCTTCGCGGCCGAGGCCCTGCTCAAGCGCCGCATCCGCAAAGTAGGTGCCCCCACCCCCCCCCGCCGCCGCCGCCCCGCCGCCCCCGCGCCGCCCCGCAGCCCCTCTCCAGGCCGCGCCGCCCTCTCCGCGCCCTCCCCCGGCCGAGCGGCGCTGCAGCGGCGGCTCCGGCGGCCCCGGCTGCGGCTGGGGGCGGCCCTTCCTCCTCCCATCCGCATGCACGGGGCTGTGCGGGGCGTGCGTGCCGCGCTGCTGCGTGCCGGGCGTTGTG
>NW_024965464.1:0-1572 GCF_019238085.1 Lagopus leucura
CTGGTGCTGGCAGCCAATCCCACCAGAGTAGGTGTGGGCAGGAGGGAGGAGTTGTGGGACACGCTGCCTTGGTGGTGAGGCTGGCAGGAGCAGCTTGTGGGACTGAGGAACATCTCCTCCTCAGCTAAGCTCGTGCTGCCAGCAGCCCAGTCCATCGAGCAGGTCACAGGCCTTGGTGTGCTGCAGGAGGAGAGTGTTGAGCACATGGAGTGTTCCATGGTGTTGGACAGGCTCTCTCGCTGGCAGCCAGTGGCGGGGAAGGCAGCACTGGGAGCTGGAGATTGTGCCAGCAGAAACTCTGCTCATCTGAGCCACGTGGGTCCCTGTTCCTCAGAAATGTTGCTGCAGTCTCCTCTGCATCATCTTGCAGGTGCATCTTCCATAACTGCCTGAGTACTCCTGCAAGTTAGCCTAGCAGTTAACTGAGACTGCAGTGCCCGCTCCCTGCCACAAAATGGCGGCTGACACAAAATGGTTGCTCCCAGTGTGCGCAAGTAGACAGACTTCCTGCTCAGAGGAGCACTGGGAGAGCTGGAGGTGTAGGCTGGTGCTGGCAGCCAATCCCGCCAGAGTAGGTGTGGGCAGGAGGGAGGAGCTGTGGGACACGCTGCCTTGGTGGTGATGTGGAGAGGGGGTTGCTGCCATCTGTGAGGAGTTGGAGCAGCCGCTGGTGGCTGGATAGTGCTGCTGTGTGACCCAGCCATGCTTCTGACAGGATGATGCAGAGCTGTGTTGTGTGCATGCCTTACTTGGCAGTGACGGTGGTTTTGCCGGTGAGTTTCAACGTGAACCTGAGAATCACGTCCTGTGTTGCTGCGTGTCGGTCGTGTGTGTGTTGCCTGCTGACCTGCTGTGCCGCCAGACCATCATGGCAGAGCTGATGAGTACAGCAACATCTCAGTGCTCTGACTGATCCTGGGGGAACAGAAGTGACCTTCCTCATGGCAGCTGGCACTCTTCTGATGCCTCAGATATTTGCTCCTGCAGCCTTGTAAGGCCTGCCTGCCTGCCTGTCATTCACAGCCTTTATTATGTGCTCCAGTAACTCTTAGTGCTGATATTTTCATCTGCTTAGCACTTGTAATGTTGCTGATAGAGAGACATTTAATTTCAGTGCTGTTTGAAATGCATATGCATATATGGACTTCTGTGTTACATGACTAAATAAAATACTGTGAGCTAGCATTTGTTTACAAACATTTGCGTGTATTCAATGTATGAATGTCTGTACGTGCAGCTGTGCACAGCACATGTCGTAAGCGGGTATTTACAAAAGTTAGCGCCTCCAGACACACAGGCAATGCGGCACCAACCAGAGGCCAGCAAGGCACACGTGGCTGTCACTGCGCACAGCCAATCAGAGGAACTGTGCAAGCAGCGCCCGCTGCTGCCACAAAATGGCGGCTGACACAAAATGGCTGCTCCCAGTGCGCGAAAGGGGACGGACTTCCTGCTCAGAGGAGCATTGGGAGAGCTGGAGGTGTAGGCTGGTGCTGGCAGCCAATCCCACCAGAGTAGGTGTGGGCAGGAGGGAGGAGTTGTGGGACACGCTGCCTTGGTGGTGAGGCTGGC
>NW_024965465.1:0-847 GCF_019238085.1 Lagopus leucura
TTTTTTCCCCATTTTCTGCCATTTTCTGCCATTTTCTGCCATTTTTTTTCCATTTTCTGCCATTTTTTGCCATTTTCCCCATCTTTCCCCATTTTTCCTTTTTTCCCATTTTCCCCCTTTTTCGCATTTTTCCGCCATTTCCCGCATTTCTGCCTTCATTTTCCTTCATTTCCACCATTTTCCCATTTTGAGGCTTTTTTTTATCAATTAATTTCCTCTATTTTCCTATTTTCAGTATTTTACACATTTTTATTTTATTTTATTTTATTTTTTGCTTTTTTAATTTTTTTTTCTTACTAATTTCTACTTCCCATTATTTCATTTCTATCAACATTAATTAATATCAATCTTAATTTCTGCCTTTTTCCCCATTTCCATTATTTATATTCTCAAACATTTTTTGTATTTTTCCCCATTTTCACTTTCTGCATTTTTTCCCATTTTTCTGCATTTTTCCCCATTTCCATTTTTTTTCTATTTTTCTGTTTTTATTTTTCCCATTTTTTCCCTATGGTGTCTCTATGGGGTCCCTATGGGTCCCTGTGGGTCCCTAGGGATTTCTATGGGGTTTCTATGGGTCCCTATGGGTCTCTATGGGGTCATTATGGGGTCATTATGGGTCCCTATGGGTCCCTGTGAGTCTCTATGGGGTCCCTATGGGTCTCTATGGGGTCCCTGGGGGTCTCTATGGGTCTCTATGGGTCTCTGTGGGTCTCTACGGGGTCTCTATGGGTCTCTATGGGGTTGCTATGGGTCTCTATGGGGTCTCTTGGTCCCTATTGGTCCCTATGGGGTCCCTGTGAGTCCCTATGGGTCCCTATGGGTCTCTATGGGTCTCTATGGGTCC
>NW_024965465.1:857-1704 GCF_019238085.1 Lagopus leucura
TTTTTTCCCCATTTTCTGCCATTTTCTGCCATTTTCTGCCATTTTTTTTCCATTTTCTGCCATTTTTTGCCATTTTCCCCATCTTTCCCCATTTTTCCTTTTTTCCCATTTTCCCCCTTTTTCGCATTTTTCCGCCATTTCCCGCATTTCTGCCTTCATTTTCCTTCATTTCCACCATTTTCCCATTTTGAGGCTTTTTTTTATCAATTAATTTCCTCTATTTTCCTATTTTCAGTATTTTACACATTTTTATTTTATTTTATTTTATTTTTTGCTTTTTTAATTTTTTTTTCTTACTAATTTCTACTTCCCATTATTTCATTTCTATCAACATTAATTAATATCAATCTTAATTTCTGCCTTTTTCCCCATTTCCATTATTTATATTCTCAAACATTTTTTGTATTTTTCCCCATTTTCACTTTCTGCATTTTTTCCCATTTTTCTGCATTTTTCCCCATTTCCATTTTTTTTCTATTTTTCTGTTTTTATTTTTCCCATTTTTTCCCTATGGTGTCTCTATGGGGTCCCTATGGGTCCCTGTGGGTCCCTAGGGATTTCTATGGGGTTTCTATGGGTCCCTATGGGTCTCTATGGGGTCATTATGGGGTCATTATGGGTCCCTATGGGTCCCTGTGAGTCTCTATGGGGTCCCTATGGGTCTCTATGGGGTCCCTGGGGGTCTCTATGGGTCTCTATGGGTCTCTGTGGGTCTCTACGGGGTCTCTATGGGTCTCTATGGGGTTGCTATGGGTCTCTATGGGGTCTCTTGGTCCCTATTGGTCCCTATGGGGTCCCTGTGAGTCCCTATGGGTCCCTATGGGTCTCTATGGGTCTCTATGGGTCC
>NW_024965466.1:0-1778 GCF_019238085.1 Lagopus leucura
CATGCCAGAGTCCTAAGGGAATTGGCTGAAACAGTCACCAAGCTGCTACTGAGTCACTGGGATCACACTCTCAGATTTTTCAGGGTAGCGAAGGACCTGTGTTAGGTTGTTCCCCTTTAACAGTTCTTTATAAAAATACGGGTTTGGCTTCATCTTTTAACTAATGAACCAGTTTTCCCCCTACCCTGGTTAAAGTATTTAAGGGGTTAATTCTAAGATTCTATTTATTAGCTGTAGATACATTTGGAAAAAGTTACCTGACAATTAACAACAGCAGACAGTGCAAAACCATCTGCTGCTGCATGGTGGCTGCAAGAGCTTTATAATGGGTTTGCAAGGTAAGATAACAAGGAGTGGAACAGCATAGCTGAGTTAGAGGGACAGTTAGGTGGTAGTGGGGGCCCTAACCCTGCTGCACACTTGAAACCTTACGATGATGAAGGCAACAGGAAGACTAATGGTAAATACTTCAAAAGAATTAAGGATTTATCCTCCAGGAAGATGACAAGACCAGCTGCCCAGCTGAAGTATCTCTACACCAACACACACAGCTTGGGAAATAAACAGCAGGAGTTGGAAGTCACCGTGCTACTGGAAAACCATGACATAGTTGCTGTCACCAAAACCCATTGGGATGATTCCCTTGACTGATGGCTGCAAGCTGCTCAGAAGAGACTGGTGAGGAAGGAGGGGAGAAAGTGCTGCCCTCTACATCAAGGGAGGAATAGCGTGTGAAGAGCTGTCCCTTAAGAATGACCACGAGCAAGTGGAAAGCCTGTGGGTGACAGAGACAGAAGCAACAAAGGGAGACTTGTGGTTTGGGGGTCCACTACAGGATGCCTGATCAAGTGGAGCCTGTTGGTGAAGCCTTCCTCCTCCAGCTTCAGCAGGCGTCGTGTTTGCAGGCTATCGCCCTGTTGGGAGACTTCAACCACCCTGACCTCTGCTGGGAACATAGCTGTGAGCTGTGAGTGATCCACAATGCTCCTGGAATGTATTGAGGACAACTTCCTGAGCCGGGTAATAGCCCAACCAGGGGGGATGCAATGCTGGACCTGCTGCTCACCAATATGAGTGAACTGATGGGTGACATCAAGATTGAAGGCTGCAGGGGCTGTAGTGACCATACAGTGGTGGAGTTCACGCTCTTAAGGGATACTGGGCAGGCAAAGGGTAAAATCAGGAAGTTTAATTTTAGGAAAGCCAACTTCCAGCTTTTCAGGTAATTAGTCAACAGAACCCCCTGGAAATCTGTCAAGGACAAGGGTGTAGAGCAGAACTGGTGGAGCTTTAAATAAAGGAAGGCAAGAGAATGGCATGGCTGAACTGGACAGCAAGAAGGAAACGTGCAGGCAGTCCACAGGTACCCTGGGTGGAGAGTAGAGGTGCTGCTGGGCTGTGTAGGGATGGGTCAGGAAGAATAAGGCCCAAAAGGAACTGGAGTTGGCAAGGGGTACGGCTTCTGTAGGCACATCAACTGGTAAAGGAAGTCCAGGAGTGTGAACCATCCTAGTGAGCAAGTCAGGCAGGCTGGCGACAACAGACAAGCAGAAGGCTGAAGTACTCATCATCTTTTTTGCCTCAGGCAACTGGTCTACACACAGCCTTTAAGTGGATGGTTTAGAAGGTGGGATCTCAGGGAGCGACCCCCTTCCTGCTGTAAGCAAAGATGGGTTTTGTGACCATCTGAGGAACCTGAATGTCACTAAGTTTACAGGTACCAATGAAATGCATGCCAGAGTCCTAAGGGAATTGGCTGAAACAGTCACCAAGCTGCT
>NW_024965467.1:0-4700 GCF_019238085.1 Lagopus leucura
CAATGGAACCAGCAACAGGTTTTGCAAGAATGGGACTTATTTATTTCTTTGATCCGTATTCCAATAATATTATTGTGTAAATAAGTATGAAGCTTGAATTTTGCCAAGTTTTGAACTTTGAATGGACTTTGGCCTGTTTAAAGAATGTTCCTGAGCCTTTTCAGCATCACCAATCATCCGGCTTGCCTGGGTGGCATTAGCTGAAGAGTTGTTGTCTTGGGCTGAAGATAACATGTATAATGTCCTTACTATATATGAGTAACAAAGCTTCTTTGTAATATACGACTAAAACATAAAATAAGAAAGCATAACACGAGTGGGAATTTGGACCTTGCTTTGGTGAAAAAAATGCATCAGTGTGTGATTCCAGGGAAGCAGTTGCAATTTTTAAGGAGTTCTCAAGGTGTTTGTCAGAGGTTTTTGATGAACTATTGCTCCTTCTGTGATTCATTACCTGTTCATACCATGTGTATGGGAGCTGCTGAGTCACGGCCTGAACCTCTGATTGATCACTGGAGGCGAGCAATGAGTCAGGCAGAGGAGCACAGGTGAAGGCAATTCAGCTGTGCTGCCTGGCTCCACCCTTCCTAGACCTATTGAAGATCTGGCTACCAGTGGGGAAAGAGCTCTTCTGGAGCCTCTCTACCTTTTCCCTTTCTCTTCCTGTGCTTCCCAGGGCATGGATCTGTGGGTCTCTTTACTCCCTTGTCACAGACACAAGGCCAAACTAGGCTGAACCTTGCGCTGTATATAATGCATGCCTCTGGTGCCAGGACCATGTCCATCAGCCCAGGAAACTGAGCTGATCTCCTCACCAGTAATAGCAGCTGGAGGAATCACAGAATAGCCAGGGGTGGAAGGGACCTTAAGGTTCATGAATGCCAGCTTCAGTTTTTTCCATCCTTGGTGAGCACACTGCAAAGTCTGCCTGGAGCCATGCTGCTTAATCTCTAGGCAGAAGGGTCACAAGGGGAAAACATGTCTGTTACTACAGAGTTCCCTCATAGTGTGTAATGGGTAAAGGAAGAAAGTATTTTCTACAGCTACAAGCCTTTTTTCCGCTCCATCAGGATAATTCTTTATTTGTTGCTATATGGTATGGCTGCTGTCCAGGAGATCCCAGGAGAGAGGGTCTCTGCTTTCTTACTCCAACTGCTGCAGGGCTGTAACAGGGGATTAAGTGCAGGTGAGAAAACGTTATCCTTGTTAAGGTGTTCTTGGCCAGAGCATGAGAGTATTACCAAGTTTAAGTTTTAAAAAAAGCGTAAGTTTCACATGGCTGATGAAAGTCTGCCTTAATGGGATATTGAGCTTCCATCAAATATCAAATCCTGCTCTAACATATGGAGAAAATATATATATATATACATACATATTTGGCATACCAAAGTATGCTTTTTACTTCTGCTATCCTAAGCAACTGAGTATCTTTTCCTTAAGAATCAAATAAGCTGGCAGTAAGGGCTGTAACTGACTATCTCATCCAAAAGATACTTTGCCAGTTTCAAAAGAAAGGAAATTCTTGATTAGCTATTAAGTGAGTGTATGGGAACTGCTGAGTCACGGCCTGAACCTCTGATTAATCACCTGAGGTGAGCCATGAGTCAGCCAGAGGAGCACAGGTGAAGGCAATTCACCTGTGCTGCTGGAAGGGGTGGAGCCAGGCTGCACCCCTCCTGGACCTATTTAAGAGCTGGCTACCAGAGGGGAAGGATCTCTTCTGGAGATCCCCTCTTTTGGTATCTTCTGGTGAGCTCAACCCAAGGGTAAGCTCTTCCACTTATTCTCTTTTGTGATCCTTGTTTGCTTTGCCTTACTCTCTTGATTATATTGCGATTATAACATTTTGATATCTATTGATTATACACAATTATATTGTGATTATAACATCTTGGTTATACGCTTGGTGAGCCAGGCAGGCTGAATATACTGAAATTAACATCATGTCTTTCCTATGGAATTTCTATAAATGGGTCAAGGGGGAGAGCAATACTCCTCTAGAGAAAATGATTCCAGGGCAGATCCCAGGATTTGAGGGATCGCCCTATTATGAGTTAGCTGCCATCATTGAAAAATGGGGTCCCTTACGCGTTATGGGCAATCTCTCCCCATATCGCATGGCGGACTATTTTCAAGGACTTGGCAAGGATGTCCTCACTACCAGAGAAAGACAATTGGCTGCCTCCATGGTGGCATGGCCATTATTGACTGCCTTAAATCATACGGACTTAAGAAATAATACTTTAGAAACTGAAAATCAGCTTTTGAAAGACCGCATTGAAAAGCTGGAGCACGAACTTGGAGTTTTAATGGGGAAGAAGCCAATTCTACATCTTCCTGTAAGCCAAATTCGTAATATTTCAATAAATGATGACCAGACTCCTGAATCAACAGACTTCGTTGATCAGGAGAACAAGAAATCCAAATCAGATCTTGAATGTCCAATTCTAACTGATCCATTGGAAGTCCGTCCTGTGATAACCCAAAAAACAAAAAAAGTACAGGACAGACCGGCAGGGGTGCCGCCTGATCAATGGCCCCCTGCCCAGACTCATTTACATGTGACAGCTCGGCCATACACAGCAACAGAGTTGATGGACTTAGTACAACGATTTTGGCAGAAGCCTAGAGAAAGTGTGCCGGCTTGGTTATTGAGATTGTGGGATTCTGGGGCAGAAAGTGTCGTGGTGAATGGCCCAGAAATATCTAAGTTGGCCACCATGACTGTCCATCCTGCTCTTAGGCAAAGGTTATACGTGGGCAATCAATATCGTGATGAAAACCATTCCATACTAGAATGGTTAATGGCGGCCTGCCGTATGGTATGGCCGAATAAATCAGACATACCGTTACATACAGGTATGTGGTCCTCCATGGAGGACCTTCAAAACTATATCCGTGAACTGGGTGTAAGAGAGGCCATTTATGAAGATACATTTGATGGCCCTGATATGGTTAAATTTTCGGCAGGGATGAGAGATTTAATTCTACAACAAGCTCCCTCCCATCTGTACGGCACCCTAGTTTCGATATTAAATCCCCTTGTAGCATCAGAAGCCGTAGTCCAGCAGGTTGCCCAGTTAGTTGCCGATTTGGGAGAAACAGAACGCCTGCGGACTAGGCGCAATATTCGGTTTTTGGAGGAAGCAGAGGTCCTGCCGGTAAATAAAACCAGAATGCCGGCTACTCGAGCTCCTCGATCGGGACCCATAAGGGTATCCCGAAAACAAATGTTTAATGATTTAATTCGGGCTGGGGTCCAATTTGCTAAGATCGACCGCCAGCCCAACCACGTCCTTCTCCAGCTCTGGAGACAACTAAAGGACAATCAAAAATTCCAGAGCTACCCTAAGAAATCAAGGGTAAGAGCTATAGAGAGGGTTCCAACAACAACATGGAACCTAGAAGATTTTATTATTCCAAACAGGAAAAAGAAACCACCTCAGGTGTCTCGGGCCACAATGCCTGAGCCATCAGAAGCAAAAGAACTGGCCCTAGCACAATTCATGCAGTGACAAGGGATGTCAGTCCCCGTAGGGCCTCCAGATGGGACCGGAGGCCCTATGTAGAATTAACGATTTATTGGTCCCGAAAAAATATTCAGAGAGTTATGGCACTAGTAGATACTGGAGCAGAAACATCAATTATCTATGGAGATCCGGGAAAATTTCATGGCGACAGAGTGATGATTGGTGGTTTTTGGGAACAGACTATTCCTGTCACCCAAACATGGTTAAAATTGGGGGTTGGGCGTCTCCCACCCCGGGAGTACAAGGTGTCTATTGCCCTAGTCCAAGAATACATCCTGGGCATAGACATTCTATGGGGTCTGGCTCTCCAAACAACTGTGGGAGAGTTCAGACTTTGACAAAGATGTATCAGTATCCGGGCGGTGCAGGCAATATTAAGAGGCCATGCGAAACATGAGCCTGTTTGCCTGCCGAAACCGCGCCGGATTACTAATGTTAGACAGTATAGACTCCCGGGTGGGCAAGATGAAATATCGAGAATGGTGCAGGAATTAGAAAAAGTGGGCATTATAAGACCTGCACACAGCCCGTATAACTCCCCTATATGGCCAGTGCGAAAGTCGGATGGCACATGGAGGATGACAGTAGATTACAGAGAATTAAATAAGGTCACGCCGCCTATTCATGCGGCCGTACCCAATATTGCCTCCCTAATGGACACATTGAGTAGGGAGATAAAAACCTATCATTGTGTCCTAGATCTAGCAAATGCATTCTTCAGTATCCCAATTGCTGAGGAATCGCAAGATCAGTTTGCGTTTACGTGGGGAGGCAGGCAGTGGACCTTTCAGGTCCTGCCACAGGGGTACGTGCATTCACCAACGTATTGTCATAATCTAGTGGCGCGTGACCTGGCTGACTGGAGAAAACCTGATGATGTTAACCTATATCATTATATTGATGATCTCCTGTTGACATCCGACTCACTGGAGGTAGTAGGACAGGCAGCTGATTCATTAACTGCCTATTTGCAACAAAGGGGATGGGCTATAAATCCCCAAAAGGTGCAAGGTCCAGGCCTGTCCGTAAAATTCCTGGGGGTGGTTTGGTCAGGAAAGACCAAAGTGCTACCCAGTGCTGTTATAGATAAGGTTCAGGCATTCCCAGTCCCATAGCTGCCCCTTTTTTTGTGAGTCTGTATAGTGGCCTTAGCAGCTGCGCTAGGTGAGG
>NW_024965468.1:0-1344 GCF_019238085.1 Lagopus leucura
CCAATGCCATTGGGTGGCACCAAGGGGTTCTGAATGTCATGAGGTGGCAACAACGGGTCACCAACACCATGGGGAGACACCAAGGAGTTCTCAATGCCATGGATGTTAACAAGGGGTTCCCAATGCTAAAGAGTGGCAACAAGAGGTCCCCAACGCCATGGGGTGGCAACAAGGGGTTCTCAATGTCATGAGGTGGCACCAAGGGGTTCTCAATGCCATGGGGTGGCACCAACGGGTTCTCAATGTCATGAGGTGGCAACAAGGGGTCGCCAACGCCATCGAGTGGCACCAAGGGGTCTTCAATGCCATGGGGTGGCACCAAGGGGTTCTCAATGTCATGAGGTGGCAACAACGGGTCACGAACGCCATCGAGTTGCACCAAGGGGTCTTCAATGCCATGGGGTGGCACCAAAGGCTCCCCAGTGCCATGGGGTGGCACCAGGGGGTTTTCAATGCCTTGGGGTGGCACCAAGGGGTTCTCAATGTCATGAGGTGGCACCAACGGGTTCCCAATGTCGTGGGGTGGCAACAAGGAGTCACCAACACTATGGAGTGTCTCCAAGGGGTTCTCAATGCAATAGGGTGGCAACAAGGGGTCCCCAACGCCATGGGGTGGCAACAAGGGGTTCTCAATGTCATGAGGTGGCACCAAAGGGTCCTCAGTGCTATGGGGTGGCAACAAGGGGGTCTTCAATGCCATGGGGTGGTACCAAGGGGTTCTGAATGTCATGAGGTGGCACCAGGGGGTTTCAATGCCTTGGGGTAGCAACAAGGGGTCCCCAACGCCATGGGGTGGCAACAAGGGGTCAGTAACACCATTGGGTGGCACCAGGGGTTTTTCAACGCCGTGGGGTGGCACCAAGGTGTCCCCAATGCCATGGGGTGGCACCAAGGGGTCACCAATGCCATGGGATGGCACCAGGGGGTTCTCAATGCCATGGGGTGGTAACAAGGGGTCCCCAATGCTATGGGGTGGCACCAAGGGGTTCTCAATGTCATGAGGTGGCAACAACGGGTCGCCAATGCCATGGGGTGACACCAAGGGGTTCTCAATGCCATGGGGTGGAAACAAGAGGTCCCCAACACTATGGGGTGGCAACAAGGGGTTCTCAATGCCATGGATGTTAACAAGGGGTTCTCAATGCCATGGGGTGGCACCAAGGGGTCCCCAACGCCATGGGGTGGCACCAAGGGGTCCCCAACGCCATGGGGTGGCACCAATGGGTTCTCAATGTTTTAGGGTGGCAACAAGGAGTCACCAATGCTATGGAGTGTCTCCAAGGGGTTCTCAATGCCATAGGGTGGCACCAAGGGGTCCCCAACACCATCGGGCGGCACCAAGGG
>NW_024965468.1:1354-2698 GCF_019238085.1 Lagopus leucura
CCAATGCCATTGGGTGGCACCAAGGGGTTCTGAATGTCATGAGGTGGCAACAACGGGTCACCAACACCATGGGGAGACACCAAGGAGTTCTCAATGCCATGGATGTTAACAAGGGGTTCCCAATGCTAAAGAGTGGCAACAAGAGGTCCCCAACGCCATGGGGTGGCAACAAGGGGTTCTCAATGTCATGAGGTGGCACCAAGGGGTTCTCAATGCCATGGGGTGGCACCAACGGGTTCTCAATGTCATGAGGTGGCAACAAGGGGTCGCCAACGCCATCGAGTGGCACCAAGGGGTCTTCAATGCCATGGGGTGGCACCAAGGGGTTCTCAATGTCATGAGGTGGCAACAACGGGTCACGAACGCCATCGAGTTGCACCAAGGGGTCTTCAATGCCATGGGGTGGCACCAAAGGCTCCCCAGTGCCATGGGGTGGCACCAGGGGGTTTTCAATGCCTTGGGGTGGCACCAAGGGGTTCTCAATGTCATGAGGTGGCACCAACGGGTTCCCAATGTCGTGGGGTGGCAACAAGGAGTCACCAACACTATGGAGTGTCTCCAAGGGGTTCTCAATGCAATAGGGTGGCAACAAGGGGTCCCCAACGCCATGGGGTGGCAACAAGGGGTTCTCAATGTCATGAGGTGGCACCAAAGGGTCCTCAGTGCTATGGGGTGGCAACAAGGGGGTCTTCAATGCCATGGGGTGGTACCAAGGGGTTCTGAATGTCATGAGGTGGCACCAGGGGGTTTCAATGCCTTGGGGTAGCAACAAGGGGTCCCCAACGCCATGGGGTGGCAACAAGGGGTCAGTAACACCATTGGGTGGCACCAGGGGTTTTTCAACGCCGTGGGGTGGCACCAAGGTGTCCCCAATGCCATGGGGTGGCACCAAGGGGTCACCAATGCCATGGGATGGCACCAGGGGGTTCTCAATGCCATGGGGTGGTAACAAGGGGTCCCCAATGCTATGGGGTGGCACCAAGGGGTTCTCAATGTCATGAGGTGGCAACAACGGGTCGCCAATGCCATGGGGTGACACCAAGGGGTTCTCAATGCCATGGGGTGGAAACAAGAGGTCCCCAACACTATGGGGTGGCAACAAGGGGTTCTCAATGCCATGGATGTTAACAAGGGGTTCTCAATGCCATGGGGTGGCACCAAGGGGTCCCCAACGCCATGGGGTGGCACCAAGGGGTCCCCAACGCCATGGGGTGGCACCAATGGGTTCTCAATGTTTTAGGGTGGCAACAAGGAGTCACCAATGCTATGGAGTGTCTCCAAGGGGTTCTCAATGCCATAGGGTGGCACCAAGGGGTCCCCAACACCATCGGGCGGCACCAAGGG
>NW_024965469.1:0-22176 GCF_019238085.1 Lagopus leucura
CTGTTCCAGCACCTCACCGCTCTCATAGTAAAGAACTTCCCCTGACATCCACCCTAAAGTTTCCCTCCTTCAACTTAAAACCATTTTCCCTTGCCCTGCTGTTATCTACCCTAGGAAAGAGTTGACAAACTCCCCTCCTTTCTTATAGGCTCCCTTTTATAGGCTTTTTTAAGAGAATGTCACTGGTAGGAGGTGATCTGGCAATAGTGCTCCTGCCAATGTCCTGCAGTCTCCTTCACAGACAAATTCCAAAGGCAACAATATTAGTTAACGAGGTAAAATAATAGTTACCAATATCAGCTACTTGGGTGTTGTGGATTGGAGCTGGTGACCTCATGATAAGGGAGTGAATGTTTGCTTAAGTGAGGGAACTGAAAGGAGGTGTTTAATAGGTTATGTAAGCACTTAAGTAAGGTCCTTCCTGGAAGGAGACGTCTCAAGTGGTAGATCCAATCTGAAGATGGAAGGATTGCCAGCATGTGTGGGAAAGAGGAGCAAAAAAATGGGAAACTAATCACATCACTGTTTGTGGCTGGTGGAGTTGATCTAATTAAATCCCTTGTTTCTGTTGTTCTCACATATCTAGCCTGATCGAATCTGAGCTCTCAAACAGGACATTGCCTTCCTGGATATTTTCCCATACCTGGTTGTTGTGGAACTGTCTTAAAGTGCTAGAATTAATGAAGTGCATGTTTCCGAAGACTTCATGTAAGATATTGCTTATTTAGATGTGGCTTTTGGTAAATGCTAAATTGTCATGACTTGAAACCTTGCAGAGCAGGAAGAGTGAGTTCTTGCTGCTCTTCCAGTTTGCACATTCTGCACTGGCAAAACCTCAGTGCAGGAAAGATGAAACAAATGAATTCACTGAATGTTTTACTACCACATAAACCCTTCACCTGCTGATATGTTTAGTGTTGAGTTACATTTCTAGCCAGTGAACATAAAAAATGATGGAATTAGATGTAGGGAAGAACTGATAATCATAGAATCATAGAATCACCAAGGTTGGAAAAGACCTAAAAGATCATCCGGTCCAACCGTTCACCTATTCCCAATAGCTCCCACTAAACCATGTTTCTCAACACAACATCCAGTAGTAGATCAGTAGATCATCCAGTGGTAGATCAGTTGTCTTGGACCATGGTGGTCTGACTTAGAATCATAGAACTGTGGAATGGTTTGGGTTGGAAGGGACCTTTAAGCTCATGTAATTTCAACCCCCTGCTATAGACAGGGACACTTCTCTCTAGACCAGGTTGCTCACAGCCCCATCCAGCCTGGCTTTCGGTGCTTCCATGGAGAGGGCATTCACAACCTCACTGTGCAACCTGTTCCAGTGTCTCATAGTAAAGAATTGCTTTCTGATATCTACCCTAAATCTACCCTCTTCTGCATTAAAGCCATTTCTCTTCATTCTGACTTGATTGTCTTTGAGTTCTTGTCCAACCTTCATGATTCCATGAGAAGTGAGTCATTGTGGAGGCCATTTGTGAGCATGAAAGTGGTTGGGAATACTTAGCATGGATTTACCAGAGGCAAAATGTGCTTGGCTGTGCTCATCTTCTCAATCCAGCTGAAGTTGCCGGATTGGAAGCTGCAGGGAAGAGGAGCAATGGACATGGACCTTACTGAGCATTGGCATGGTCTGGAAGAGCACAGCTGTCATCCAGCTGGAACATCACAGTGCCACTGGGTTGCTGGGCTCACAGCACTGCTTGGAGCTCTGGACTTGACCTGCAAGCTTTGTCTCACCAAGGAATGCTCCCTCCTCCATCTCCTTGGTGGCCTTCTGCTGGAAGCACCAAAACTTGTCACTGCCCTGTACTGGAGGGGCTCCACTGGGCACTGTTCCTACCTGTTCTTGTGATGCTTAAGGGTTCAGTCACAATTGTTTTTTGGGGACTCTTAGCTCAGCCTGCTCTGGCTCTCCTCTTCTTCTGGGGCACTGAGTTCCTGGAGACTCTTGCTTCTTAGCAAATCATACAGGATTTTACTTCACTTATTGAATGCTTCTGTCCTAACAGTGAGTGTGCAGTGGGTACAGTAAGTTATTTATAGCTCACTTTGTTTTGCAGCACTTTGTTTGGAGTTATCTTGGGCCAGCAGTAGAAATCAGACTGCTTGGCTCCAGGTATTTAGTGGGTAAGAGATACGTGTCTGCCTTCTCTGTTCTCCATCTGCCTCTGTTGTTCTGATTGCACTTAATTTTTTGGAAAGCAACGAATAAACTTCTTGCAATTTTACAATTCCACAATTTCTCTGCAAAAAGAGAAGGCAGTAACTGACTGATGGGTGCTACCTGCTGCCATTTCCTTCTCCCTTCCTCTTCTTTTCCTCCCCTCTTGTTCCTTTCCCCGAACCAAAGTAGTCTGGTTCAGAAACGTTCTTCTATATAGGTACCTCATTTTAGTTTTGTCTTACAGCAGTGAGTGCATGATGACCCTTTAGCTTCTGGAGTTGCACGCAGTGGTTGGTGCCCTTGCAGATTTTCTCTGCAGGTTGGGTGGTTTTTTTCTTTCTGTTATTTTTTTCCCCAAAACTTGCATTCAGTGATCTTGGTTTTCATCTTGTCAAGACAAAGAGGGAGCTGCCTGTGCTATTGGTAAGTTTGTGTTAATACTCTGGTTTCTGTTTCTTCAAGGAATTCATTGGCACACGAGTGCAGGAAAGGTGCAGCCTCCTGTATATGCATACCACACATGCAGCTCCACATACATGCACGTACACATGTTCACAAAGGAAGCCACAGCTAGTCCTATTTACTTAGCTACCAGCTTGTTTGCTCCTGAGATTAAACCTGTTGGAAAGCTGGAGAGGAGAGTAGCTTCAGTCCTGTAAAACAGGAGGTTTTACTGCCACAGCTCTTTGTGCCTCTTCCTTTGGAGGTACAAGCAAAATTGCCTGCTTAGTTTAGACTGTAAGCACTGTGTGTTTGCACTTTGTCAGGCTCTGATACGCTTCTGATAGCTTTGATTTCATCACTTGTTCTCTGTTGTGGTTGTATTGCCTTTCCATCTTCCCACTTTGTTCCTTCCCCACGTAGCTGAGCATGCTAGGTGTGATCAGGGCTAAAGACAAGCATGAGTTCAAATGCAGCATAGTCCTTGCCTGCTGTTAAGTGAAGTCTTCAGGTTAGGGAAAGTAGTTATGACCTGAAGTGCCAGCTCTTCACACGATCTGCAGTTTCTCAATATTGCCTAAAAGTAACCAAGATGTTCAAGCTTCCTCTGATGATCTCATTCAGAATCAACTCAGTGAGCAAGAGTTTGAGACTTTGTCTAGTGAATCCTTGTATTGTTCTATTGCAATTATCCCCTTGGGAAAGAAAACTTGATCATATAATGACAGAGTTATGCTCAGGTTGGATGAGACCTCTGAGATCATCAAGTCCAACTTTTGTCAACCCATCCCCACCATGCCTGCTGAGCACATCCCTCAGTGCCACGTCTACCGAAAGGAATTGATAGCCAGGGAGATTTCCCTGTTGGCCACATAGAGAAGCCCATGTCAGATCTGAGCTGCAGGGAGGAGGACGTGGTTCCAGCCCACTCAGAGACTGGTGATTGAGTTTTGCCTCCTCTGTAGGTGAATGCATGGTGGATCAGTGTTTCAGAAGGAATCGCCGTGGGGCTGAGGAGACCTGTCTCAGCTCGCTGAAAGCTGCCTGCTGCTTCCTTTGTCAGCTGAATTTTGCTCTCGATGATAAAAACTGATGCTTTTGCCAAAGGATGAGCCTGAACAACTCAAGTTTCTTGTCCACTGTGCTCTGAATCACCATTAGTTTGTACGCTCGCTAATTCCTGAACGCTTTGTTAAAAGAGTAATACTCTGATATTCCTAATGGTCTGTCAAAAAGATTGCAGAATCCCAGAATGGTAGGAGTTGCAAGGGACTTCTGGAGATCATCATCTCCAACCCTCTGCTAATGCAGGTTCTCTAGAGAAGGTTACAAAGGCAAACCTTGAACTGCTGGGTGCTTGTTGCTTTTCCATCACTTGGACCAAGCGAAGGGAAACGTGCCAGGAAACCTCAGGGAGGTTGCAAGAATTGCTGTCTGTCAGGCAAAGGGAGAAACCCTGCTGGGAAAGGCTGCCCAATTCCTCTCCACCTGGGAAAAAGCCATTCTTTGGGTTCCCTTCTAGGGAATCAAAATTGAGATTATTACCAGGTAATCAAACTTTGTCAGTTTGTCAGCTATAAATTTGCTGCTTGTAGTATCAAAGTGGAGTTCAACATAAGTTTTATTAAGAAGATTGGTTGTTGGTTTTTTTATGTTTTTAATAATTCTTTAAAGCTGAGATCCTTTTAAAAGAGATGATGCTCTCATGGAATCTGCATGTACTTGCACCCATCTGTTGAGATACAATCAAGTAGTGCCAATATACTTGAGCAAAAGGTGGCCATAGAATGGTTTGGGGTGGGAGGGACCTCAAGGATCACGTAGTCCAACCCCCTTGCCCTGGGCAGGGCTGCCATCCCCTAGATCAGGTTGCTCAAAGCTCTGTCCAACATGACTTTGAAATGTCTGTATCTACTCGAGATATCTTGACCCAGGAACATCCTGAAGCTGGTACTCAGCAGAGATCAGGTCACACTGAAATCACAGCGCTCCAGGGTTTTTAATGCAAAGAATATTACCAGGGCATCCCATAATAAGGAAGTAGGCAGATGAGATTCTGTGTGCTGGGGTCACATGTGTCCCATACTGGTTGTCCCAAGTATTCCATCTATAATCACTTCTGAGAAGAAGGAATGTGATAGGGAGGATATGTTCGAAGGCTTTATGTGTCTTTGCTTCCAGGAGAGGTGTAATAAATGAGGCAGAAGATACTGTGGATGAGATGCCTAACTTCAGCTGCTTGAATAAAAGATGTCTTCTTGCTTTTGACACTTGAGAAATGTGGTTTAGTGGACATGGTGGTGAGGGGTCGAAGGTTGGACTTGATTGTAGAGATCTTTTCCCAACCTGCATGATTCTTTGATTGTCTGAACCAGTTATCCGTGCTTTTTCCATGGATAGAGAGGGCACTTTCAGCTGCTCCTGGAGATCTCTCTTTCTGTACCATTTTTGAAGAGGAAAGGAGCTGCTGATATAGAGGAACACCTTCTTAGGCAACATCAAGTCTGTTGGACCTTACCCTGAATTAATGCACTAAGGACTCGAATGGTTATAAATAAGTGTAGATCAGGTGGTTTCTGTTGGGCTGCGTTCTTTGGAGCCTGGAGTTTGCTGCCATTCCTCTGAGCTGACTGTAAAGAACTGTAACTCGGTTAAAGCCTCTGAAAGATAATGTTTGCACTTACAGTGCTGAGCGTGGTTGGGAATGTTGTGTATTCATCCTGTGTAGGTATGAGCACCTTGTAAATATTTTGAAAGACCTAAGTAATAACTGGGATCACAAAGAGTTTAATTAAAACCAGAACTCCATCTCTTGTCTGATCCTCTTTTGTATCACACCAGTGGGTGGCTTGCAGATGGCTGCACAGTGAGTCACTGCACTTTTGCTTTCCTGCACTGCAAATGCACGGTGCAACTGCAGTTGCAAAGCAATTACTAACCGAGGAAACACAAGAGGTGGGGTGCTGAGGCCACTGTGCTGCTGCGGGTTGCCTGTCAGCATCCTGGGGCTGCCCACTGGGGCTCAATGGTGGCTTTGTTGGGGAAGAATGCAGGCACAGTCCGTGCTGCCTGCAAGGGGCTGGCTTATTGCTTGCAGCTCTGACAGGGAGTGACAGAGAATGAATGTCTCCTTCCCTCATGCTGATGGCGTCCTGCCTTTCAGTTTTGGTTTGTGATTTAACGGCAGCAGAGGGATCTCCACAAAATCTTGTTGGGGATGGGAAATGTGTAAGGTGATACACAGCAGTGGTGATGCATTTATAGCACTCTGTTCTGCTGTTACAACTCCTGGGTCTTCATTAATGTCTTTCATCTGAGAGCGATAGAAGCCTCAAACTGCTGAGCAAACAGTTCTACATTCACCAAGGCCATCAGGTATGTCACCCTGCACAAATACCATTGGAATGCTTTGTCCCCAGTAGTGGCAGCAATGACCTCTGCTGATGCTCAATTATAGGAGCTTCCTTGCAGTGGCCTGGTGCACAAATCTTGGCTTCCAAAACCCCTCCTGGCCTGCAGCTTACTGAGCCTTGAGTTTGGTTCTTTGTGAGTCTGTGGCCCAAGCATGAGCTGGGAGGCCTGGGTGAACTGCCTGAGGCTTCCTTATTTAACTGGGTGAAAAATATTAAAATAGAAACGTTCCCACATTCTTAATTGAAAAGGCTGCATTACCTTGAATGTGCAAAAGGCTGGCCATGGGCCTCCAGGTTTCTCTGTGAATTCCAGCATGCCCTGCTGAAGCTGATGAATGTCTTATCAACACTTAACGAGGGAATCGTGCTCATCTTTAATTCATTAGCTCTCTCATTATCCCCCCATGACATCAGTGTGTCTGTTCAGCACGCTGTTCAGTTTTTGTGCCCATTGCTGCCTTAAAACTCCTTCCTGACCTACATGCTGCTGCTGTAACCTGGCTGCTTGAAGCGAGTGGGCAGAGCAGCCCATGGCAGCCAGGCAAAAATCTCATTTTTTCGGTCTGCTAAAACTACTGTGAAAGCAGTTGGAGGCAAATAGTCACTGCTATTTATAACATTTGTTAGGAAGGCTGAGCTAGTATTACAATGTAATTGGAGTGGAAGCTGAGTGTAACATGGAATTAGAGATTTGTTTTATCCCTGAATACTGGAGTTAGCTAAATCCCTCTCAGGGAGGAGAATTAATTTGTTTGGTAGGTTAACAGCTCACTTTATCTCAGCACACGCACAGAGCGGCTGTCGAACATCCTGCATCACCTGGGCAGAGCTCGAAAGCAAGTGGCACTGGGGGAAATACTCTTAAATAAGATCTTTTGGCAAATGCCAGGGGTGTGTGGTAGTGGAGATAGTGTTGCTCTGGTGTGCTACGTCACAGCCAGCAGCTTGGCCAAAGGCCCTGTGCTGTGGATGTCAGTAATGCTGTCTAAGCCCTGCTTGGGGCAGCTCTGTTCATTGGCTTTTAGTTGTTCAGCAGATTGGTTTATCAATGATACCAGTTGTATTGCTTCAAGAATTTAGCTTAGTTAGCAGTTTCTTACTCCTGATAGGTTGGACCTGCCAGCTCCCAGTTGGCCAATTAGAAAACATGGCATGCTTACCTGAAATTAGAGTGTCTGCATCCCAAGCTGCCATTGTAGCATGGGGCAACAGCTACTGCGTTTAATCACAGAACTGCTTTAAAGCCTTGGAAATGGGGAGTTGTGCCCCTTTGTGCTCATCTTGGTGCTGATGAAAGACTTGCTGAATGTTCTCACAACCTCTGTAAGAAGAGCTGTGTTGGGTGTTTGTTCAAGGCCCATTCTCCCTTATTGCTCCATGGCCACCGTCTGTCCCTCAAACACAGCCCTGCTGGGATGGAAGGGCTTTGGTGTCCTTGCTGAGAGGTAAGAACCATTTCCTAGCTAACATTTTGTTGTTACAATGGAAGACTGTGTGCAGTGTATTGGAGTGAAAGGGGTTGAGCTGGGCAGATTGGAAGCAGGCATCCCATGTAGACCCGTTGTGTAACGGTGCATTTCATAAATTCTGCTTAACTTTCCTTGGTACAAAATAACCTTGCAGAGCTGGGAGGGAAGTCTGTGCTTGCAACAAAGTCCAAATGCAAACAGATTTGTGGGAATTATGAGAAGTTAGCAGCGCTGATTTGGATGGAAAGGCAGACCTGGGCATCTGGCTGCTCTTAGGGTGTTGTGCTCCTGCTTTGCAGGCTGCAATCTGTGCAGGTTCCTAAGAAGGAACGGATCCACATGTTGTATGTGGGGCTGCTGGGTGTCCCCCCGCTTGGTCTGCTTTGTGTTGAAACCCATTTTGTCTGGGGAAGAGCAAACGGTCTGGGCATGCTGCACAAGGGAGGTTTCACCCAGCTCTTGTGTAACGGTGTCTCCGTTTCCCTGTCTCCAATGGAAGTTGCACGCTGGGTGCGTGTGGCATTGCATTCACCCGTCTTAGCACATGTTCTAGGTTGTCTCTGTTGATCCATGGCCCCCTGTGAATGGTCACACCTGAGCTGTGGGCCTTTCCTCTCGTCGTTAGGTGCTTCTGCTTCTCAGAATTCACAGCTAACATACACATAACGTTACACGAAATGGCTCTCAGCAGCACTGAGTGTTTCTGTCTTCAGGATCATTGAGGGTTTTTTAACTGTCCTCTCTCTGATGCCTCTCATTCTCATAAACAATTTATTATGGTGGAATTAATAATGAAAATATGAAATTCTGGTTTCAGTGCTACTGAGCCATTGTCAGTTTGGTACTTTGTGCTTCTTGAAGCAGTTGTCCTTTGTCTTCTCAGCCAGCCCTGGTGAGCTCCACTCTGAACAGACTTCCTACAGTGCCATGCAGCATTTGCACAATGTAGCACATGAACTATTTCATCTTAGCTGGTACTGAAAGTAAAGCCTTAGCTGTGCTGCATCAAGGTGCTGTGCTCACGTGGAGCGCTGTCAGCTGAGCCAGGGGAGGTTCAGGTTGGGTATTAGGAAACATTTCTTCTCCAAAAGAGCAGCGATGCAGTGGCACAGCTGCCCAGGGAGGCTGTGGGGTCACCATCCATGGAGGTGTTCCAGGACTGTGGGCATGTGGCATGGTGGGATGGGCTGGGGTTGGACTCAGGGATCTTGGAGGTCTTTTGCAACCTGAATGTTTCTATGATTCAAAGAGGACATGGGGCCCTGTGTCAGGTCCCAGCAGCATGGCTATTTCTGATGGTCGGGTCCTGTTACACACGGTGTGTTAGCTCTGACTGCTCTCAGCAGTGCCCAGCAGGCTGCAAGCAGGGAGATTGCTGTGATTAGTGTTATTTCCACAAGTGGATTACTTGAAGGGGATTAATAGGCAAAAAAAAAAACAACCCAAAACCAACAAAAAAAGCCTTGCTGTTTCAGTTAGGATCTTACAATTTGTACCTACGTTCCAACATCTCTTCCTTTAGGAAGTTCTCAAAACAATTGCAAAAATTTCATGTTTTTTTTTCTCTTCTGAGCCACAAGTGAGCAAAATGTAAAGGCTTTTGCTAAGGTTTGTCATAAGACTATAAAAATATCACCTGGGGGTGGCAGTGGCTGATGGCAGCCCCTTTGAGTGCTGGTTGTGTTTGTAGGCACTCGCACTCCACCTTTCTTGGTTACCCTTGGTGTAGCTGGTGCTGCAAAAGAAAAGCTGTTTGTGTGTCAGAGCGTGGAATTGCTTTTTGTAATTAAATACCAATGGTTTGTTTATGGTTTTTTTTTTGTTTATTTTAGGGATAGACTTCAAGATTAAAACGGTTGAATTACAAGGAAAGAAGATCAAGCTACAGATATGGTGAGTAGCCAAGCCAAGAAGCCGCATGGTGCCATCCTCTGGGTGCTTTCCTTCAGAAGCGGATTCTCCTTCCAAGATTACATTGGGGAATCTAATTTTGTTGGAGCTGTGTATTTTCAGAAGTGGAGAGGCTCCAAGTGTAAAGTTCCCTTCTTTTTTTGTTGTTCTTAAGAAACAGGGAAGAGATGAGGTGCTGCATTGATAGCTGCTGTTGCTGGGCTGCTCTTTGGGACGGACTGTTAACACAACTCCTGGTTGGGACGACAGAATCCTTGCAGTCTGTGATCTAGTGGGAAGTGTTTTAAAACTTGAATCCTTACAATAAGAGTTGCTTCAGATCTCAAACTTTGCATTGTCAAGCGACCTTCCTTTGCCTAAGCAGTCCACCTCCATGCTTACTTTGTATTCTTCCATAGCAAACTAAAGAGTTTCTCAGCTGGCTGTTCCATAGGAAAGTCTCACATGAAGCTGGATGTGCACTGTTTTCCCTCTGTTCGTTCTGCACGTCTAACTTGCATAACTTTTTCCCCACTCCTTCCCCGTTTAATAGCCCTGTGACAAGTCAGATCAGGAAAGCTAATGGCTTCTAGCCCGTGTTTTTGCTTCAGCTCCCCCTTCAGCTGACTGTGTGTACTGCTCATGCGTTCTCTAGCTGTGCTGTTCACAGCATTTGCCCCTTTTTGTCCCTGTTCATTAAAAAGTCCATCTTGTTATTGCTACTCAAAGCATGCATCCCATCTCTCAGTTGATTCTGGTATTGCAGTCCTGCCAGCAACTCCTTAGCAGAACTGAGGCAACTTAGTTACTTTGGTTGCTGAAGTTGCTTTTCCTGTGTAGGCTGGTCGATAATGAAGCACTTGGATGAAGTAGCTCTGTGTAGCACTGCAGTGCTTCATCAGGGAGCCACAAAGGGCAACCATCTTCATAAGGGCAACGTTTTAGATTGAGATATCTGAAGTAAGAGGAGTATAGATCAGCTGGGAGCTGAAAGCAGGGCAGTGAGGGAAGGCACTGAGAGAGCATTAGCTAAAGAGGCATTCAGGTGTAATAGCTTCATCGATTGACGTGCTTAGCATCTCTTGCTATGTTATCAGTTCATTTAGGTTTTCAACAAGATCAAATCACGTCTTCAAACAGTCTTTGTGCGTGTTACCTTTTTGCCACAGCAGTCTGGTGCTGTGAGTTACATGGCTTTGCTGTGGACAGAGCAAAACATTGGATGGGCTTAAACTGAACGCTGGAAAACGTCATCATGAAATGGTGAAATGTGAAAACAACAGATATGCAATGTTGGGGATTTGGAATGCGTGTGTAGACAGAGAAGCAAGCCATAATGAAGCTGCAAGTGCTGTGGGTTTTAGAGGCTTAGAGAAAGGAAAGAAAGAGGGGTTTCAATGAGCTGAGGTTAGTTAAATTGTAGCCTTTAGTTGAGGTTGTCTGAATCTACAAAGACCTGCTTCCTGTTCTTGCTAGTTCAAAGTTTCACATTTGAAATGAAACTTGGAAAGCAGAAAATAAAGTTCCTATGGCATGCACTCCTGATGCCACAACAAAACAAACCACCTCGCCTCTCAGATGCTGTATTTTCCAGCTTTGCCTGTACAAGGAGTTGAGCTCAGCAGTGGTTTGGTTTAGAACAGCAGTGACTTTGGGTGAAGATGCTTTGTGCAGTGCATCTATATTTAACTCCCACTTCCTGTGTTTAAACTCAGCCTGCACTTCTAGTAGTTGTGTAACACATTTCCACATTGCACTTCACTGCTGCAGTAATTTAGGGATGCTTTGAGTGGAACATTTCCCATAGAAGCTCAAGGCTGTACTGATAGCTTTTCCTTGTGTCCAGAGTATGGGTTGTGTTTTATACAGGAGCTAACACAGCTGAATCAGAATAAATTTGAGCCATAGGAAGAACTTCCACAGTGGGACACAGCTCCATGCTTGAATAAAATCATCAGAAGAGAAGGAAAGACTGGGAGATAGAGAGCAGTACTTCTCAGTTAAGGGCAGGAGAAAAGACACCGGGTACCTTCATGTTTTCAGTCAATATTTAGTTGCAGACATGCTTCTGCATTGCATATCCAGCAACATATGATGCAGCATACTCATCAGAATTTATAGAAATAATGAAGGAAACAACAGAAATAAGTTCCTGGGTTTTAAGTTAAGATTTTGACCTGTTTCTCGCTGCTGCATGTAATTCTCCATTGCCCACATGTTAAATCTCTCTCTGCCTACCTGCAGAACTGTATCACTGGGTCCCAATACCCTACAGTGTCTCCAAAGTGTCAGTGATTTGGAGGACAGGTGGCTTTGCACTGCTTGGGGTGGAGCTGCAGTCTCAGTGGGCAAGCAGATGAAAATGGCACTTTCTAATACAGCTCTGTGCCTTTCCTGCAAAACAGGGCAGCTGCCTTCCTCAGGCATGGAAAATGAGCAGACGTGGCAGTACCTCAGTCATGCCTTGACCTCTGGAATATATATATAGCAAGAATATCAAGGTCAAGCTGAGTTAAACCTTGCCAGAGGTGATAAGCAACTCGATACCTCATTGCTATTAAAAAGTGGGGTTGCTGTTCAGTAAGGATCAAGCTAGGATTAGTGTGTTCATGTTACGTTTGGAGCAAATGTGCCAAGCATTGAAGTAGGAAGCTTGGGACTAGGGGAAACAGTGGTGGGCCTGGAAGCAAATGGGGCTGTGTTGGTGTGCAGGGAGCTGCTGGGTGGCCTTGCTTAGGCTGAGCAAGCCCTGAGGAGTGCTTGGGCTGCAAGCCAAGGAGGATGGGGCAGAGCTCAGGGCTGGCTTTGTGAAGGAGCAACAGCAGGAGTCAAGGTATGGCAGCTTCTGGGTGGTGGCACGTGATGGAGGGATCAGTGATCTTGGCTGGGCTGTTGAACTGCCCCTCTGCTGAGAAATGCTGCTGGCTTAAAGTATATGGTGGAAAATCATATGGAGAGCCACAGGTAGTTGTACTGTTACAGAATGAGAATAGAAATACTGAAGTTGGGTGGCGTCTGGGAGGCGTGACACTGAGGAATGCCTTGAAAAATGTTTGTATTTTCAGTGACTGTCATGAGTACAGAGAAGAGAGGGAAAACAAAGGTGCCAGCAAAAAGAGAGCGAATTGCTCTGGGGAATGTTGTTATTATTGCAGAAGAGATGAAATGCTTTTGAGGAACAGAGAAGCAGGGCTAAAAATTCAGCTGTTAAAACTAACAGCATGCTCTCCAGGACTTGGGAAGAGTTGCTTTGAAATGGAAACCACAATGCTTAAGCATACTGTAATTCAGTAGCCTTATTAGGGTAGTGTAACAGTGGAAAGATTGAATGTGATTTTTCTGATACAGTGAGTGCAATGGTTTCCAGTGGACAAGGAATTGTCAGTGCTTGACACTGCAGTTCAGATCAGTATGTGTTAGAAAGGGCAAGTAGGATTGCAGGGGGGTGTAACAGCTGTACTAAAATGAACTGGGAAACACAGAATTCTTAGGGTTGTGAGGAAAAAAAAACCAAAGCATGCTTTCAAAATAGTGGGTATGGTGGAGAAGGTGGGCAGAGGTGGATTTAACTCATGTCCTTTTGTAATACAAAGGCAATACAAGGGCACTCCTTGCAGTTTGTGCAAGGCATGAGGAAATGAGGTGAAGCTGTGGAACTCCCCATTACAAGATGTTTTGGTGGCTGTAAATGGGAATTCACAAAAGAACAGCTCGTTTTCCACTGTTAAACATGCAGATGTGATCTCTAGCTGCAAAAGTCCTGGAACTACAAAGGACTGGGGGCTGTGGAACCTCTGGCCTGACCAGGTATGCAGCTGTGTGTTAGAAGAGCACACACAGATGAGATCTGGCTTTTTCATCCTGTGAGATGAAGGAAATGGAGGCCAAAAGGAAATGCTACTGTCGTTCAGAAGTACGCAGCAGTAGCAGATGCCATAGAGGAGGGGAGAACTCATTAAGGTCAAGGACAGTGGAAATCAGAGTTGCTGGAAACCCACCAGCAGCAGTGAGAGACTTGGAGGAGATCCTGGTCAGCGTAATGGAAATAAGACAGAGAAAGGAAAACATGGAGGAAGAAGCACCCAGATCCACCAGGTATTTTGGAATAGAACTGGAAAAATAAGAGGCTCGTGCTGCACCCTGTATTGCTATGGCAGAAGAGTTTTGCTAGGAGCCTCTTTCCAGTTATTTAAGAACACTGTGAAAATTGCTTGCAGAAAGCACAGCTGCTTTTTGGTCTCTGTCCACAGACTGAAGTGTGGTAAGAAACAAACAACAAACAACAAGGAGTTGTAAGAGCAAATCCGAAATGTGGATTTACAGGATGTTGGTGTTGGGAAAGTGAACTCCACAAACCAAGCACACTGATGTTGGGTAGAAGAGAGCAGCATGCGCACAGAACTGAAGGCATCTATTTTTCCCTTCTTTTTCCACTGCTCAGCTGGCACTGATCCTCCCTTCATAGGACTTGTATGCCCGTGTGCTTCCTTACCACCTTTCTGACTGGTTTACTTCTTTGATACGCAGTTCTTAATTGCATAGAGGTTCATGATGCCAAATTAATCAGTGCTTCTTCACCAGGGAGCACATCCATGTGGGTGGAGAAGTTTCTTCACAGTTCCTGGTTCAGCAGTGGGCTCATTGCAGGAATAACCATCCTCAAGTGAAGGAAGCTGTAGCTGTAGATGTCCCTGTTCATTGCAGGGGAATGGAACTGGATGACCTTTGAAAGTCCCTTCTACTCACATGAGTTTGTTATTCTATGAAGTGTCTTTCCACTGTAGCAAGCTGAAGTGGTTACATGTGGGAATTCCTTCAGAAATACAGGAGTTTGCATAGAACAAGGATGGTGGTGTCCAGCCTGAGCTGCAGACAGCTCCACTAACGAGAGTGCAGTTGGTCCCATTCAGATTTGCAGTTATCCTGGGGATGTTGAAAGGTTCATTTTTGCTGCTGACAGCCTCGGAGACAATCCACCATGCACGTGGCTCAAGGTGGAAGAGCATGTTGTGGTGTTTTCTGTCTTCCTATAAAGCAATTTGATGCTTTTCTAATTACAGATCTCTATGATATTTTTTTCTCTGGCAGAAAGCCTGAAATTTCCAATAGTAAAGTGTCTGCCAGACATGGAGCTCTTGGAGCAGGTGCAGAGGAGGGCACTGAGATGATCAGAGGGCTGGAGCAGCTCTCCTGTGAGGAAAGGGTGAGGGAACTGGGCTTGTTTAGCTTGGAGAAGAGAAGGCTCCGGGGAGACCTCATGGTGGCCTTCCAGTACTTGAAGGGAGCATAGAAACAGAAGGGGGAACGGCTGTTTGTGAGGGTGGATGGTGATAGGACAAGGGGGAATGGTTATAAACTGAGACAGGGGAGGGTTAGGTTGGAAATTAGGAGGAAGTTTTTTCCCTCAGAGGGTGGTGAGGCACTGGAACAGGTTGCCCAAGGAGGCTGTGGATGCCCCATCCCTGCAGGCATTCAAGGCCAGGCTGGATGTGGCTCTGGGCAGCCTGGGCTGCTGGTTGGTGACCTGCACACAGCAGGGGGTTGGAACTGGATGAGCATTGTGGGCCTTTGCAACCCAGGCCATTCTGTGATTCTATGATTTTTCCTGTGTGAAGGAACATCTTTGGCCCAGTTGCCAAAGGTCCTGATGTGTACCCAATACCAGCAGTCTGTTTTCTTCAAAGCAGAATCCTGCTGTGCAGTTTGAAGAATATTAGAGGCAGAAGCAATGGTACGGCCGTGAAATACTTGGGGTTATTTTCTGTGAATGTTTTGGCTCAGTGGGCTGGGGACCATCATTTCAAGCTGAGCCGACAAGACGGATCTTCACAGATGATCAGATACAATCTCCTCTTGTTGCATCCATGTCAGCCCTTCGTAAACAAATCATGGTGCATTTTAAGGCTTCTTTAGTCTCCGCTCGGTCAGCTGGAAAGCTGTCCCAGAAATTCCTTTCTCTGTTGGTTGGATTCTAATATAATATAGTTTATGCATACTTTAATGTCAGCATGAGAATAATTTACATAGATTTTTTCATCTTCCTTCTGTTTCTTCTTCCGATTCCCACAGGACAACCTTCTTTGTCTTCACATTGCAGCTAAACAAACTGAGTTCTGTCTCCTCTCACACAGCAGGGCCTCATTTTCTTTGGCTATCTTTGTAGACTTGTCTACGTTTATTTTAGCTTGGAGAGCTAGCTGGCTTCCACAAATATTTCACCTACATCAAGGATGTAACGCACACCTGTAGTTTCAAAGCGTGTTCTTCCACCCTAGAGCTCTGAACAGAAGAATGGCAACCCAGGGCAGAGGGTGAGACAGGAGGTCTGCCATTGTGCTCTGCCATTTACTCAGGGCGGATTCATCATCTTGGGCACTTAGGAAACCATAACTCACTTCCTCTGTTTGCTCCAGTCAGTTCTCTAATCTCACCTGCATTAAGAGTTATCTTTGAATAATGAATGGAGAGATCCATTAGGGAGGAGAAAGGGCAAATAATGCTGAAAAATTAAAACCAATACAAAACAGGTTCTTTGCATTTTCCCTCCCCATCTTGGTTTTTGTCCATTATCTTAGCTTCAGTTGCCTGAGAAAATACTGGAGGAGTAAGTGAGGCAAGTTGGTGGTGGGTGCGTAGGACTTGACAAGCAGTGAGTAACAGCTACATGTTGCCAAAACCAAACTGTAAAAGTCAACCTGAGTTCTATGGTGGTTGTTGGCCTCGTCAGGAAGGGAGAAGCTGTGAGTGTCATATATCTCAGTGGTTTTGGTAAGGCTTTAATGAGACTGTCCTGCCTCGTAGAAGGAAGTTAGGGGGAAATGCATTAGGTGAAGGTGCTGTCCAGTGTGTACAAGGCTCACAAGGAGAGAAATTATGTGTGAGTAGGAGCTCTTTTGAGATATTTTGATAGGGCAAGGGGGAATGGTTTTAAACTGAGACAGGGGAGGTTTAGGTTGGATCTTAGGAGGAAGTTTTTCCCCCAGAGGGTGGTGAGGCACTGGCACAGGTTGCCCAAGGAGGCTGTGGATGCCCCATCCCTGCAGGCATTCAAGGCCAGGCTGGATGTGGCTCTGGGCAGCCTGATCTGCTGGTTGGTGACCTGCACACAGCAGGGGGTTGGAACTGGATGAGCACTGTGGGCCTTTTCAACCCAGGCCAGTCTATGATTCTGTGATGTATGATGCTGAGCACGGTGTTGGGTCTTGCACCTCAGTGAGACGTGGATCAGTGCGAGGTAGTCCAGAGAGCAGCAAGCAAGGCTGTGTGGGTGAGGCCTTCAGCCAGGGAATAAAGTCCACAGAGCTTGGGGTGGCTTCAGGGAATTCAGGGGGCGTGCAAGAGCTGTGTTTGATCTGTAATTGAGGCCGGAAGGGCAGTGAACTCCTCTGCAAAAGTAAGATGAGGATTGAGCCTTAAACTGCGGGAGGGGAAGCCTAAGTGTGCCGTGGGGAGAACCTTCCAAATGGGACAGAAAGGAGGAGAGAGGGGGAGGGAGTTGTTGCCATTCAAGCCGGCTGTTGGCAGAGGTCTTCAGCAAAACCTCAGCCATCTTTTAACCCCATGTGGGCACGCCGTGGTGGTTTTAGGGCCAGGGAATGGACTGGGTTGCTGAGGTTACTGCTTTCCCAGCAAGGAAATGTGTGTCAGCTGGGGAGCACAGTGACTGCCTGGAGTGGTTGGGCATCATTTCAAATTAGGTCAGATTGGGAAACACCTTTGATTCTGGCTTTTGCAAATAGTGTCACTGAGAACTCTGTAACAGTGTAATCCGTAAGGTTTGTGTCCTCTGAAAGATGTGCAGTTAAATCCAAACTCTGAATTTAATGGTATGCAGGCTTGGTTAACCAGCTCTCACACATCTCGTTCAAAGATACCAAAATGAGATGGGAAAATAGATGCCTTCATTAATCTTTCATGATTGATTTTCTTCCTCGCAGAAATTGACAGCTTCATGCTACAGTTGTAGTACATCTCCTAGATGTACAGTTTCAGCAGCAGAAAATTGTTAGATCAAGTTAAAGCTTTATAAAACTGATCAGAAAACAAGGTCTGAGTTCTGGGAGATGTTGCATGCTTCTCTTCATGGCTGGAGGTGGAAAGGGACACTTTCTGGTGCTGTTGGGTGAAGTCATCACTTCTCCCAGTTCCAACCTGCCTCCCAATAGCTTCGTTCCACCGAGGCTCAGAAGTCTTTGGGATGCAGCCCTGAGATGAGAAACGTGGAAAGGAAAGTTTCTTCTTCTGGGAGGAAGTTTGAAGTTGTCATTAAAAAGTATAAAGTTTAAAATGAAGTTTCCTACTGTGAGTAGATATCAGGTGTGTTGATTGTGGTGAGACGCCAGATGACCTGCCACTGTGCTCAACGGGTAACTAAGAAGGCAGAAAATGAAGCTGTGCAAGCCCAGTTAAGCTGTCCAATGTCTTTTGTTCAGTTGAACCTGAAGTGTGTTCTTTCAAAGCCAAAAAAATCCACTCCCCATCAGTAGTGGTGCAGTAAAGCACATACTGTGCCATGCACTCTTGGCTTTACAGGTAAACGCTGTTGGTTTCTTTATGGCTTGCCTCTGATGTTCTCTCTTACCTGATCTTTTTGCAGGGACACAGCAGGGCAGGAGCGGTTTCACACCATCACCACCTCCTACTACAGAGGTGCCATGGGAATCATGCTAGTATATGACATCACCAATGCCAAGAGCTTTGAAAACATCAGCAAGTGGCTCAGAAACATAGATGAGGTGAGTAAATGTGTAAGATCCCAGAGTGAGCAGTCTGCCAGCTTGTGATGTCCTGCAGAGCCCAGCTTCTGGTGTGACAGCACAGGGATTTGGTGCTGTTCTTACCCTGACTTATCTCCTGTATGAGCTCAGCTCTCCCTTCAGTACGACAAAGGGTTGCACTGGGGCTGGTGGTGTCCTGAAATGTCATATTCATGCACAGGCTCTGCAGTGGAGCATGCTTGGAGGTAAGGGATACATTTTTGGTAACTGGCAATTGCTGTTTTCAGGAGGAGCTGCCACCACAAGGCAGTGTGCAGGGGAGCAGCACGAAGCAGTAAGCTGTGGAGTTGCTGTAGAATATAACAGCTCTGTGACTAAGCTGTTTTATTAGGCTGTGTAGTCCTCAAAGATAGTTAAATATGCTCACCTTTGCTCCCTCTAAACTGATGTCGTGGTGAAAGGATCTTGCAGAGCACAAATATTGCGGTGGGCCTTTAGTTGTGGCAAGGCAGAGATTGAAGTGGGTACAGAAGTAGAAGATGGGGAAAAGAGCAGGCTAGGACAGGGAGGAAACTCAGCAGAGAACCAAAGGTAAACTTGAAATCAAGGCCTTTATGTTCTGCAGTTGCTGTGTTTAAAACACTCAGTAGTAACCAGGAAGTGGAGCAGTGACTGTAATTCATGCCGTTGTCTGAGATAGTGAGGGTTTTTTTGCTGACCTCATGTTTGCAGATCTGTTGCACAGAGCTTTGCAACTGATTTCAGGTGCATGGTGAGGGCTGCACAATTGCTGCAGTTTTATGAGGGGTGTTTGACACCTTAGGAAGCTTTTGTGATTATGGAAGAAGCCCCCAAGTGGAGAGCATGTACAGAAATGATGGGTGAATTCTTCCTTCTGAGTTTCCTGCCCCAGCATTCAGGCTTCTTGCTAAAACATGTGGTGGATGTTACCTCCTCACCTACAGGGTTATTGTGAAGGACAGTTGGCAAAAGAAACACTTAAAAACACTTCTGTTTTACAAGGAGTTAATATTGCCAAGGATATTCTGTCAGTAATGAAGATTCCAGATAAGGAAGCTGGTGTGACTTGCTGCCCTGTGTGAGGGGGCTCTTCCATAGAACCAGAAACCCTGATTTAGAAATAACCAGGAAAGCTACAGATGTGTAACAATGCTGCACCTTCCTCCTTGCTCAGTACCTGATTAGCTAAAGCTCACATTCTGCAGAGTTGCACCACACAAAGAGTGCACTTTTACTGTGGGGTATTCAAGTCAGTTGAGTTGTTTTGGTGCTGCAGTTTTATCCATGGAGCCTGGCTGTTTTTGTCTGCTGTGGAAGCAGTTCTGTGTGCATGAAACACGAACATTTTTGATGTCTTATCCTACACAACATCTTAATCTTTGCTATTAGATGGTTCCTTCTCCTTATGACCTGAAGGAGAAAGTTGGAGGTGGTTCTCTTCAGGAATGTGAAACAGGTTGTTACTATAAGCAGGAGTATTGGATACACGAATCTGTGTTAGTAATTGTGCTGCAAAGTAGCATTAAGACTGCTGGAGTGAAAGTAAATGGAGATTAGGCTTCCCAAGAAGCTTCTCATGTCAGGCCTCAAAGCACTTCAGTTATCCACTTAAGTGATGCTTCGTGCCGTGGCTCTGCTGTTCTGATGGATATCCTTGGCATGTTCTTTCTTTATGATGATGGCTGTTGGTGATCTTTCAATAACAGAACAGCCAAGGTATTTTTGGCTCCTGCAGCATTCCTGGAGAAGCCCTTGGTGCCCTGTTTTGCCTTACAGGGCTGATTCCCTGTGTATGGGGTCCTGTTTTTTGCTGGTTCTTGAGCGTGGTGCTCGCTCTGCTTCTCCCTTTATGATGATTTTTGCCATTCGAGAGACTTACCTGTCTACAATAAAGCTGTGTAGAGGGGTCCTTCAAACACCAAGAAAAAGTAACAGTGTCAGCTGGAGCCATTGCAGTGTATGGAGCTCAATTGTTGGCAGCTGTGGTGTTTTGTCCTCTCCTGTTTAGTCCTTTGTAGCACTTCTATAACTGTGGTAATGCTGACATCTCCGAGCGCCAGGCAGGAAGCCATTTATTATCCCACATCTCTGAATGCAACCCAGCCAAGGTTTGACATGCTGAAGGTAACTGGAAGAATCTGAGTTGGGAAACAGTGCTTAGTTCTCTTTGGAAAGGAAGACAACACGCTTGAGAATGTACAAACAAAAAGGAAAGGGAGAAATAACTGATACTGGGATGGTGAGTTCCATCTTGTGCTACTGCCATTGTTTCATTCTGCTTCCTCTTTGGTCTGAAGGTGGAGTGACCTCTAGCAGTCTTTGTTAGAATTCAGGAAATTGCAGGTCCTGTAAGTGTTAGCCTGCACTTCAGGCAGTCTGGAAGTACAAAAATGCAATAGATACTTGCTGCTGGTTGGGGGAGATGTGTCAACTTGGCTCTTATCTCATTTTAGCATGCCAATGAAGATGTGGAGAGGATGCTGTTAGGAAACAAGTGTGACATGGAAGATAAAAGAGTTGTTCCTAAAGCAAAAGGTGAACAGGTAGGTGCTGGAGACAAACTTGCTTTTCCAAGTAAGCACATCAGTGCCAGGGGTTGCACTGTTGTTGGGTGGTGTGGATTCCACAGCGGGGTATGAGATAGCTGGATTTGCTGATAGTGTGTAAGCCTGAGCAGCACGTTCTTAGAAGCTGCACTGTGTTCAACTGCCATGAATGGAGTGAGCTCAGCTGCAGTTTCTTTTTGGATAGCTCGAATTCCTTGATTATCCTTTGTGAGGTTGCTTGTGCTGTGACTGGTCTGCGTGGTACCTGTCCTCATTCACTTGTGCTTTAACACACTTGAATTTCTGATTCTGGTGGTTACGTTCCAAATTGGTTTTGATTGACCAGTACTGCTGCTTCTGTGCTGAGAGAATGCTGTGTGCTTGTCGTGTGAGCAGCACCAGCTGAATAACCCCACGGGGATGATAACCTTCCTTCTTCTTCTGTCTTTTGGTTTAGATTGCTAGGGAGCACGGTATTAGGTTTTTCGAAACTAGTGCGAAAGCAAATATAAACATTGAGAAGGCATTCCTCACATTAGCAGAAGACATTCTTCGAAAGGTAGGTGATGGTGGGATCTGGTTGGGGGAAAATTGAAATCCTAAAATGTCAACTCATATTGCTTTGGATGTTCACCTTGTGACTTCGGTATGCTAAGGCAATCAAGCCCCAAAGGAGGAGTGTGTGCTCTGAAAGCTTCAGAGCTTCTGAAGCCTGTTTGATGCTTCGTTGCTGTGCAGGTGCTATCTAAAGGAGGTGGCATACACCAAAGAGCCAAGGAATCTAAATTCAGCCCTTAAACTCATTTGATTCACACGTAGTGCTTGAAGGTAAAAACACCAGAATGAATTTGGAGGAGAATTGGCCCTTCCCTGCCACCTTCATTTGTTCCTGCTTTGTGAACGTGGGTGTTCACTGCTTCCTGTCTCGAATGACCGAAGCTTTTTTTAATCCTGAGGAGACCCAAAGTCACTGGAACCTGAAGGGATGAAACCTGGGCCTGCTTTCCTGTCTCCCTGTGTCAGGGAGTCCTCAGATTTCTGTTCTGACCAGGCTGTAAAACTACAGCCAAAGGAATTTAACAGTTGGCAGTGACAGAGAATCCATTGGACCCCCAGTAATTCTGGTGGCTGTGCTTCAAAACTTACTGCTTTAAGCACTCGATTTCTGCTGTGTTGCAACGCATTTCACTGTAGAGATCAGATTCTCACATAAGGGAATCCTCTGCCTTTTACCATATTTTTCCCTGCCACCTTTTCTTCAGTTATGCCACTTTTATTTTTTTTCCAGTTGAATCATTTTTATCAATACTCAACATTGTCTAAAAGCTCTTAAGTATCTGCCAGGAAGGGTTTCAATTGGTGGAAGTGGATCTGTCCCTTAATACAGTCACAGAATGGCCAGGGTTGGAAGGGACATCAAGGATCATGAAGCTCCAACCCCCTGCCACATGCAGGGCCACCAACCTCCCCATTTCATAGCAGCCCAGGCTGCCCAGG